>NC_143034.1:10040000-10042500 GCF_057628025.1 Oncorhynchus mykiss
CCTGACAACCAGCTTCACATACATTCCCATGAGACACAGAGAGAGAGAGCGACAGAGAGAGAGAGAGAGAGAGAGAGAGAGAGAGAGAGAGAGGGAGAGAGAGAGAGCCAAAGAGTGCCTAAAGCAGCACCTAGATATTCTGCACAGATTCTGGCAGACCTGGGCCCTTACAGTAAATCTCAGTAAGGCAGAAATAATGGTTTTCCAAAAAAATACAAATTCCATCTAGTCACTGTTGCCCTAGAGCACACAAAAAACTATACATACCTCGGCCTAAACATCAGCGCCACAGGTAACTTCAACAAAGCTTTGAAAGATCTGAGAGACAAGGTAAGAAGGGCCTTCTATGCCATCAAAAGAAATATAAAATGCAACATACCAATTAGGATCTGTCTAAAAATGCTTGAGTCAGTTATAGAACCCATTGCCCTTTATGGTTGTGAGGTCTGGGGTCTGCTCACCAACCAAGACTTCACAAAATGGGACAAACACCTAATTGTGACCCTGCATGCAGAATTCTTCAAAAATATCCTCAGTGTACAACGTAAAACACAGAATAATGTATGCAGAGCAGAATTAGGCCGATACCCACTAATTATCAAAATCCAGAAAATAGACATTATATTCTATAACCACTTAAAAGGAAGCAATACCCCAAACTTCCATAACAAAGCCATCACCTACAGAGAGATGAACCTGGAGAAGAGTCCCCTAAGCAAGCTGGTCCTGGGGCTCTGTTCACAAACACAAACACACCCCACAGAGCCCCAGGACAGCAACACAATTAGACGCAACCAAATCATGAGAAAACAAAAAGATGATTACTTGACACACTGGAAAGAATGTATAATTAAACAGAGTATTCTGGTATGCTATTTGACCCTAAACAGAAAGTACACAGTGGCAGAATACCTGACCAATGTGATTATCCCAAAATTAGGGAAATCTTTGACAATGTACAGACTCAGTGAGCGTAGCCTTGCTATTGAGAAAGGCCGCCGTAGACAGACCTGGCTCTCAAGAGGAAACAAGCTATGCAGGTAGCCTAGTGGTTAGAGTGTTGGGCCAGTAACCAGCAGGTAGCCTAGTGGTTAGAGTGTTGGGCCAGTAACCAGCAGGTAGCCTAGTGGTTAGAGTGTTGGGCCAGTAACCAGCAGGTAGCCTAGTGGTTAGAGTGTTGGGCCAGTAACCAGCAGGTAGCCTAGTGGTTAGAGTGTTGGGCCAGTAACCAGCAGGTAGCCTAGTGGTTAGAGTGTTGGGCCAGTAAGCAGCAGGTAGCCTAGTGGTTAGAGTGTTGGGCCAGTAACCAGCAGGTAGCCTAGTGGTTAGAGTGTTGGGCCAGTAACCAGCAGGTAGCCTAGTGGTTAGAGTGTTGGGCCAGTAACCAGCAGGTAGTCTAGTGGTTAGAGTGTTGGGCCAGTAACCAGCAGGTAGCCTAGTGGTTAGAGTGTTGGGCCAGTAACCAGCAGATAGCCTAGTGGTTAGAGTGTTGGGCCAGTAACCAGCAGGTAGCCTAGTGGTTAGAGTGTTGGGCCAGTAACCAGCAGGTAGCCTAGTAGTTAGAGTGTTGGGCCAGTAACCAGCAGGTAGCCTAGTGGTTAGAGTGTTGGGCCAGTAACCTGCAGGTAGCCTAGTGGTTAGAGTGTTGGGCCAGTAACCAGCAGATAGCCTAGTGGTTAGAGTGTTGGGGCAGTAACCAGCAGATAGCCTAGTGGTTAGAGTGTTGGGGCAGTAACCAGCAGATAGCCTAGTGGTTAGAGTGTTGGGGCAGTAACCAGCAGATAGCCTAGTGGTTAGAGTGTTGGGGCAGTAACCAGCAGATAGCCTAGTGGTTAGAGTGTTGGGACAGTAACCAGCAGATAGCCTAGTGGTTAGAGTGTTGGGCCAGTAACCAGCAGGTAGCCTAGTGGTTAGAGTGTTGGGCCAGTAACCAGCAGGTAGCCTAGTGGTTAGAGTGTTGGGCCAGTAACCAGCAGATAGCCTAGTGGTTAGAGTGTTGGGCCAGTAACCAGCAGGTAGCCTAGTGGTTAGAGTGTTGGGCCAGTAACCAGCAGGTAGCCTAGTGGTTAGAGTGTTGGGCCAGTAACCAGCAGGTAGCCTAGTAGTTAGAGTGTTGGGCCAGTAACCAGCAGATAGCCTAGTGGTTAGAGTGTTGGGCCAGTAACCAGCAGGTAGCCTAGTAGTTAGAGTGTTGGGCCAGTAACCAGCAGGTAGCCTAGTGGTTAGAGTGTTGGGCCAGTAACCAGCAGGTAGCCTAGTGGTTAGAGTGTTGGGCCAGTAACCAGCAGGTAGCCTAGTGGTTAGAGTGTTGGGCCAGTAACCAGCAGGTAGCCTAGTGGTTAGAGTGTTGGGCCAGTAACCAGCAGGTAGCCTAGTGGTTAGAGTGTTGGGCCAGTAACCAGCAGGTAGCCTAGTGGTTAGAGTGTTGGGCCAGTAACCAGCAGGTAGCCTAGTGGTTAGAGTGTTGGGCCAGTAACCAGCAAGTAGCCTAGTGGTTAGA
>NC_143034.1:10047500-10060000 GCF_057628025.1 Oncorhynchus mykiss
TGCAGGTTAGGAACAAATATACACAGACAGTTAAGAAAGCAAAGGTAGGCTTTTTGAAACAGATATTTGCATCCTATAGCACAAACTCCAAAAGGTTCTGGGACACTGTAAAGTCCATGGAGAATAAGAGCGCACCCTTCCAGCTGCCCACTGCACTGAGGCTAGGAAACACTGTCACCACCGATAAATCTACGATAATCGAGAATTTCAATAAGCATTTTTCTACGGCTGGCCATGCATTCCACCTGGCTACCCCTACCCCGGTCAACAGCTCTGCACCCCCCACAGCAACTCGCCCAAGCCTCCCCATTCCTCCTCCATTTCCAGATAGCTGATGTTCTGAAAGAGCTGCAAAATCTGGACCCCTACAAATCAGCCGGGCTAGACAATCTGGACCCTTTCTTTCTAAAATTATCTGCCGCAATTTTTGCAACCCCTATTACTAGCCTGTTCAACCTCTCTTTTGTATCTTCTGAGATACCCAAATATTAGAAAGCTGCTGCGGGCATCCCCCTCTTCAAAAGGGGTGACAAGCTGACCCAAGACCCAAGCTGTTACAAACCTATATCTATCCTACCCTGCCTTTCTAAAGTCTTCGAAAGCCAAGAAGCCGTACCTTCTCCGCTATGCAATCTGGTTTCCGAGTTGGTCATAGGTGCACCTCAGCCATGTTCAAGGTCCTAAACGATATCATAACTGCCATCGATAAAAGACTGTACTGTGCAGCCGTATTCATCGACCTGGCCAAGGCTTTCAACTCTGTCAATCATCACATTCTTATCGGCAGACTCAACAGCTTCGCCTGGTTCACCAACTATTTCTCAGATAGGACCGACTCTTTTCTCTGTATACATCAATGATGTCGCTCTTGCTGCTGGTGATTCTCTGATCCACCTCTACGCAGATGACACTTTTCTGTATACTTCCGGCCTGGTGAGAGAGAGAGAGGGAGATGGTGCTCGCTGTACCCAAAGAGGGCAACGTCATGACACTACAAATACGTAGGTGCCTAGATAGACTGTAAACTCTCCTTCCAGACTCACATTAAGCATCTCCAATCTAAATTAAATCTAGAATCGGCTTCCTATTTCGCAACAAAGCATCCCTCACTCATGCTGCCAAACATACCCTCGTAAAACTGACTATCCTACTGATCCTTGACTTCAGCGATGTAATTTACAAAATAGCCTCCAACACTCTACTCAGCAAATTGGATGTAGTCTTTCACAGTGCCATCCGTTTTGTCACCAAAGCCCCATATACTACCCACCACTGTATGGTGACCTGTATGCTCTGTTTGGCTGGCCATAGCTTCTTATTCGTCGCCAAACCCACTGGCTCCAGGTCATCTATAAGTCTATGCTAGGTAAAGCCCCGCCTTATCTCAGCTCTCTGGTCACCATAGCAACACTCACCCGTAACACACGCACCAGCAGGTATATTTCACTGGTCACCCCCAAAGCCAACTCCTCCTTTGGCCGCCTTTTCTTCCAGTTCTCTGCTGCCAATGACTGGAACAAATTGCAAAAATCACTAAAGCTTATATCTCCCTCACTAACTTTAAGCATCGGCTGTCAGAGCAGCTTACCGATCATTGCACCTGTACATAGCCCATCTGTAAATAGCCCACCCAACTACCTCATCCCCATATTGTTTTGTTGTTTTGCTCCTTTGCACCCTAGTATCTCTACTTGCACATTCATCTTCTGCACATCTTTCACTCCAGTGTTTAATTGCTTAATTGTAATTATTTATTATGGCCTATCTATTGCCTTACCTCCCCAATCTTACCCACATTTGCACTCACTGTATATATACTTTTCTATTGTGTTATTGACTGTACGTTTGTTTATCCCATGTGTAACTTTGTGTTGCTGTTTGTGTCGCACTGCTTTGCTCTATCTTGGCCAGGTTGCAGTTGTAAATGAGAACTTGTTCTCAACTGGCCACCTGGTTAAATAAAAATAAAAAAAATGTATATATATATATAGATCGGCAGGTAAGGGTGCTCTCGAGTGGCTAGATGTTCTTTACCATTCGGCCATCAGATTTGCAACCAATGCTCCTTATAGGACACATCACTACTCCTCTGTAAACTGGTCATCTCTGTATAACCATCGCAAGACCCACTGGGTGGTGCTTATTTATAAAACCCTCTTAGGCCTCACTCCCCTCTATCTGAGATATCTACTACATCCCTCATTCTCCACATACAACACCATTCTGCCAGTCACATTCTGTTAAAGGTCCCCAGAGCACACACATCCCTGGGTCGCTCTTCTTTTCAGTTCGCTGCAGCTAGCGACTGGAACGAGCTGCAACAAACACTCAAACTGGACAGTTTTATCTCAATCTCTTCATTCAAAGACTCAGTCATGGACACTCTTACATGGACACTCTTACATGGACACTCTTACATGGACACTCTTACATGGACACTCTTACATGGACACTCTTACATGGACACTCTTACATGGACACTCTTACTGACCCCCGTCCCCGCAGGAGGCCTTTTGCCTTTTGTTAGGCTGTCATTGTAAATAAGAATTTGTTCTTAACTGACTTGCCTAGTTAAATAAAGATAAAAAAAATAAAAAACAAATACAAACAACAAGTTGAGTCCAAAAATGATATGCGAGGGAGATATGTATACTGTAACTAAAAAGTAATACTAAGTGTATGTTGTGTAGTAAGCTGTTAGTAGCCCATCCTAAAAATGTGGTCCCTTTCCCCCTCATAATTTAGCCTACTGTTCTGAGTTGGTGGTGCACATGTAGCCTATAGCCTGTTTTAGAGAAATGTAATCATTGAATAATGTAACAGCTTTCACCGTCTGCTTATATGCCCCCTTTATTTATACTACGTTTCTGACTTGGTGTACAGGGAGAAAGAACACTGTTAGAACGGCCCGTGTTCTGAATTCTGTCTATGTACATTTCAAAAGAGCTGAACAAAGAGTTATATTGACTACGTCCATTCTAGCTCAGTAATGTCTTCATTGAAATTACGGATTGCCTCTTATCCGCTTGCCGCCCCCTGCCATAGTTTGTACATCTCAATTGTCAGTAGAAACCACATTTGCTTTAGCAAGTCAGCCATATGATGTTTTTTTAAAGGCAGTAAATGAGGCTGAATGAACTGTTTCGCTGCCAGACAAGGCTCCGCTGATATTTGTATTTATTTATTTATTTTATTTAACCTTTATTTAATCAGGCAGGCATAGCAGATTCACTACATGGTGCTGAAAAGAAAGCTCTCCTGACAGCTTAATGTCGGCCCTAACAGTTTATGGGCACCGTTTGTCACCATTATAGTGCAATGAATGTATTGTTTAGTGTTGTGTAGAGTAGTGGCTTTGCTGGCATGCATCTAACATTATTTATTTATTCACCAAGATATACATGCTAAAATCACCACTGAAACGGAGAGAGAAAGAGGGATAGAGAGAGAGGGATGAAGAGAGAGAAAGAGAAAGAGGGTTGGAGAGAGAGAGAGAGAGAGAGAGAGAGAGAGAGAGGGTTGGAGAGAGAGAGAGGGTTGGAGAGAGAGAGGGATGAAGAGAGAGAAAGAGAAAGAGGGTTGGAGAGAGAGGGATGAAGAGAGAGAAAGAGAAAGAGGGTTGGAGAGAGAGAGAGGGTTGGAGAGAGAGGGATGAAGAGAGAGAAAGAGGGTTGGAGAGAGAAAAAGAGGGTTGGAGAGAGAGGGATGAAGAGAGAGAAAGAGAAAGAGGGATAGAGAGAGAGAGAGAGAGAGAGAGAGAGAGGGTTGGAGAGAGAGAGAGGGTTGGAGAGAGAGAGGGTTGGAGAGAGAGGGATGAAGAAAGAGAAAGAGGGATATAGAGAGAGAGGGATGAAGAGAGAGAAAGAGGGTTGGAGAGAGAGAAAGAGGGATAGAGAGAGAGAGAGGGTGGGAGAGAGAGGGATGAAGAGAGAGAAAGATAAAGAGGGATAGAGAGAGAGAGAGAGAGAGAGAGAGAGGGGTTTGGGGAGGGAGAAAGACAGATAGAGAGAGAA
The DNA here is from genome assembly GCF_057628025.1 of Oncorhynchus mykiss. Lineage (NCBI taxonomy): Eukaryota > Metazoa > Chordata > Actinopteri > Salmoniformes > Salmonidae > Oncorhynchus > Oncorhynchus mykiss. The sequence continues at coordinate 10,051,514 of NC_143034.1, forward strand.
ATATGGATGGAGGGAGAAAAAGAGGGTTGGAGAGAAAAAGAGGGATGGAGAGAGAAAGAGGGTTGGAGAGAGAGAAAGACGGATGGAGAGAGAGAAAGATGGATGAGGGAGAGAAAGAGGGTTGGAGAGAAAAAGAGGGATGGAGAGAGAAAGAGGGTTGGAGAGAGAGAAAGAGGCATGGAGAGAGAGAAAGAGGGATGGAGAGAGAGAAAGAGGTATGGAGATAGAGAAAGAGGGGTGGAGAGAGAGAAAGAGGGATGGAGAGAGAAAGAGGGATGAGAGAGAGAAAGAGGGATGAGAGAGAGAAAGAGGCATGGAGAGAGAAAGAGGGATGAGAGAGAGAATGAGGGATGAGAGAGAAAGAGGGATGGAAATAGAGAAAGAGGGATGAGTGAGAGGAAGAGGGATGAGAGAGAGAAAGAGGGATGAGAAAAAGAGGGATGGGAGAGATAATTACTTAGATGAAACATTAGATGAAGATATCATCACCCCAGGAGAACAGTAAATCATTCACACACACACACACACACACACACACACACACACACACACACACACACACACACACACACACACACACACACAGTTAAAGGCCAAACCCTGCTGTCAGTAAAAGAGCGTTTGGTGGATAATCCCTCTCCTGCTATCTTCTCTCCTTCAACTATCTCTCCAACCCTCTCTTCTCTCCTCCTCGCTCTAATTTCTCACCCTCTTTATCTTATCACTCTAATGCTGCCTCTCCTAAATCCATCTCTCCCTCTCTCTCTTGCTCTCTCTCTCTCTCTCTCTCTCTCTCTTGCTCTCTCTCTGTCTGCCCTTCAGTTCTCCTCAGCAAAAACATTGAAAAGCATTAGATCTCTCTTTCTCTCTGACTTTCTCTCACTCCAGCCCTCTCAATCTTCCATCTCTTCTCCCTCCTCTTCCTTCCCCTCTTTCTCTCTCCCCAACCTGGTCTCAGAGCATTTAGTATTATTCTGTACGTAAATCCGAATCACTCTATTTAGTATGATATGTTACGTTTTGTATGGTATGTATTAGTTTGCTAAACATACAATATGTTACGAATTAGCAAAATGTACTATATGTTACGAATTAGCAAAATGTCTGATATATTATGAATTCTAGCTAGGTGGCTTGGTGGCTAAAGTTAGCTAGCTGGCTAATGTTAGCTAGGCTAGGGGTTAGGGTTAAGGTTAGGGTTAAAAGTAGGTGTTAGGTTAAAGGGTTAAGGTTAGGGTTAGGGGAAGGGTTAGGGGAAGGGTTAGGGGAAGGGTTAGGGGAAGGGTTAAGGTTAGGGTTAGGGGAAGGGTTAGGGGAAGGGTTAAGGTTAGGGTTAGGGGAAGGGTTAGGGAAAGGGTTAAGGTTAGGGGAAGGGTTAGGGGAAGGGTTAAGGTTAGGGTTAGGGGAAGGGTTAGGGGAAGGGTTAGCTAAAGGGTTAAGGTTAGGGTTATGGGAAGGGTTAGCTAAAATGGTTAAGGTTGGGAAAGATTAGCTAACATGCTAAGTAGTTGCTAGTAGTTGAAAAGTTGTTAATTATCTAAAATGCTAAAGTTGTCTGTCATGAGATTCGAACTCACAACCTTTGGGTTGCTAGACGTTTGAGTTAAACGTCAACCCATCCACCTCGACCAATGCCCCTACTTTCTATTTTGCCTTAAAGGATGATTCCACCCCAAAACTATCTTTTAGTATTTGTTTCATTAGTCTATTGTTGACATGGTCCCAAAACGTCTTTCTTGTCAGCAATCAAGTTTTCAAGATATGTACACTTTCAAAATACAGAAATCATCCCAGGATGATGCATTTTGCATCAGATGCTGTTTAAAGCATCATCATACAGTATGACGCAAAATGCATCATCCGGGGATGATTTTTGTATTTCGAAAGATTTTGAAATCAACAAATACCAAAATATTGTTTTTGGGGTGGAATTTTCCTTTAAGTAACCATCTGTCTCATGTAACCATACCAAATGTAACATGTCATACTAATTTGAGTGTTCCGGGTTTACATTCACTATGTTACGTCTAGTCTATGAGACCAGGCTGCTCTACCACATTCTCCATCCCATTTGCCTTCTCAAATCAAATCAAAGGGAGAGTGATGATTGGAGAGGCAACGTCCTTGTTGGAAATCTTGAAATTGAGTTTAAAAACAACCAACCTAAAGCTATGAATGTACCCAGCAAGCTAGCATAGCTAGACGGCACTCATGTCAGGTAGACAGTTAGCTACAGTTACCCAGAGCAAGCTAGCTAGTTTTATAGTTTGGTAATTTATTCCAATATATTTCCGAATTCCCCCAAAATATGTTTATGAAGCTAGCTACGTTTTATAGGGTCCTCACTACGAGACGAAGCCGATAATGCAGCTTTTGTTGATTAAATATGACACTGAGGCCACCGCAGTAAATGACACGTGACATGTGACACGTGACTACAGTTTGCACAAGTGATCATAGTTCTTTACTCGCTCCCTCTAAATCCATCGGGCCGATGGGTTAACGTTAGTGAACTGGACCTCCAACCTGAGATGACAATCAAACTGCATTCGGTTTCCATGGGGATTCCCCCAAGGGAAAGTGGCTACGCGCGAGGGGCTGAGGTGGAAAGAAAATAAACGTGTTTGGACGGCAGCCTAGGTTTCACAACCTCTGTCACGACCACCGTGTTCTCATTGGGTTTCCAGGAATAACACAATGTACCAGTAACGTTTTCCCCAGCAAACCAACATTTGGTTCTGTGAATGTTCTCATTGGGTTTCCAGGTAGTGTAATAACACAATGTACCAGTAACGTTTTCCCCAGCAAACCAACATTTGGTTCTGTGAATGTTCTCATTGGGTTTCAAGGTAGTGGAATAACACAATGTTCCAGTAACGTTTTCCCCAGTAAACCAACATTTCGTTCTGTGAATGTTCTCATTGGGTTTCCAGGTAGTGTAATAACACAATGTACCAGTAACGTTTTCCCCAGCAAACCAACATTTGGTTCTGTGAATGTTCTCATTGGGTTTCAAGGTAGTGGACTAACACAATGTACCAGTAACGTTTTCCCCAGCAAACCAACATTTGGTTCTGTGAATGTTCTCATTGGGTTTCCAGGTAGTGGAATAACACAATGTACCAGTAACGTTTTCCCCAGCAAACCAACATTTGGTTCTGTGAATGTTCTCATTGGGTTTCAAGGTAGTGGAATAACACAATGTACCAGCAACGTTTTCCCCAGCAAACCAACATTTGGTTCTGTGAATGTTCTCATAACACAAATATTGTCCATTCGTGGAGATGATTATGGAATGTTTGTATAAAACGTGAATAGATCATTTTCCTGATGATACAAGCACGTCCCAAAACACATTTAATCTGTTCTTTAATGGTTACCTGAATGTTTTATTAGGTTGTAGGAACATTCTGGTGGGAACATTGTGGGGATATCACCAACAAATCTTTCCAAAACACAACAACTGTCCAGTTGTGCGGATAATTCTGCAAGTGTGTTTTGGGAACATACTTGCAACGTCAGGTGAACGTTTTATACAAACATTCTATAATCATCACCAGACAGTTTTTGTACTATGAGCAACCTACCAAATGTTCTGGGAACTTTTGGTTTGCTGGGCTCTCTCTCTCTCTCTCTCTCTCTCTCTCTCTCTCTCTCTCTCTCTCTCTCTCTCTCTCGCTCATTCCCTCAGGTTAGTCTTTGCATATTGATAAGCTTTATTCCATGTTATAAATATTCAGTTCAGCTGGTGTCTGTGGGCAGTGGGGTAACTTTAGGACTGTCAGACCACCAAAGGGGTCGATAAGACACACAAACACACACACGCAGAGCGCGCACACACACACATCCCATGAGGGTAAGATGGGAGAGAGGGATGGGAGAGTGAGATGGGAGAGAGAGAGGGAGGGGAGAGAGGGACGGGAGAGAGGGAGGGGTTTATGTGAAAGCAGTGTTTTTGTCGCTGAGGAGAACAGGGGTGGTGTGTGTTTGTGTGTGAGTGTTAGTGTGTGTGTGTGTGTGTTAGCGTGTGTGTGTGTGTGTTAGAGTGTGTGTGTGTGTGTTAGACTGTGTGTGTGTGTGTGTGTGTGTGTGTGTGTGTGTGTGTGTGTGTGTGTGTGTACCTGCAGGCCCTTCTTAGTGAGTCTGCGTGGGTTGGTGGTGTAGGTGTGTATGTGTCCGTCTACTCCTCTCAGTAGTGGTTCAGTATCTCTGACGTACTGCAGGTCTCTAGACGTACTCAGATCCATCACCTCCATAGACTGACTCACGTTCTGCACCTAAACACACACACACACACACACACACACACACACACACACACACACACACACACACACACACACACACACACACACACACACACACACACACACACTTAAATCAAATTAGATCAATACAAACACAACACACGGATGATGAGTAAACACAAAAATATATATTTCTGACACACACACACACACACACACACACACACACACACACACACACACACACACACACACACACACACACACACACACAACACTGTCTCTCGCCCTCTCTCTCTCTCTCTCTCTCACACAAACACGACTAGACAAACACGCCATCAACGGTGTGGGTTTTTGAGGGGATTTGTTGTTGTTGATCTCTTCAGTTCTTCACTGATCAACACCAACAGCAGCCCATTTTTGTCTTGTTCTCTCTCTCTATGTTCTCACCCATTCCTTCCATATCTCTCTCTCTCTTTGTCTCTCTGTCTATCTCTTTCTCTCTTTATCTCTCTGTCTGTCTCCAGTATCTCTCTCTTTTTGTCTCTCTGTCTGTCTCCAGTATCTCTCTCTGTCTCTCTGTCTATCTCTCTCTCTCTCTTTGTCTCTCTGTGTATCTCTCTCTCCCTCTTTGTCTCTCTGTCTATCTCTCTCTCCCTCTTTGTCTCTCTGTCTATCTCTCTCTCTCTTTATCTCTCTGTCTGTCTCCAGTATCTCTCTCTTTTTGTCTCTCTGTCTGTCTCCAGTATCTCTCTCTGTCTCTCTGTCTATCTCTCTCTCTCTCTTTGTCTCTCTGTGTATCTCTCTCTCTCTCTCTTTATCTCTCTGTCTGTCTCCAGTATCTCTCTCTTTTTGTCTCTCTGTCTATCTCCAGTATCACTCTCTTTGTTTCTCTGTCTGTCTCCAGTATCTCTGTCTTTGTCTCTCTAACTGTCTCCAGTATCTCTGTCTTTGTTTCTCTCTTTGTCTCTGTCTGTCTCCAGTATCTCTGTCTTTGTCTCTCTCTTTGTCTCTGTCTCCAGTATCTCTGTCTTTGTCTCTCGGTCTGTCTCCAGTATCTCTGTCTTTGTCTCTGTCTAGCTCCAGTATCTCTGTCTTTGTCTCTCTCTTTGTCTCTGTCTGTCTCCAGTATCTCTGTCTTTGTCTCTCTCTTTGTCTCTGTCTGTCTAAAGAATCTCTGTCTTTGTCTCTCTGTCCATCTCCAGTATCTCTCTCTTTGTCTCTGTCTGTCTCCAGTATCTCTGTCTTTGTCTCTCGGTCTGTCTCCAGTACCTCTGTCTTGTCTCTGTCTGTCTCCAGTATCTCTGTCTTTGTCTCTCTCTTTGTCTCTGTCTGTCTAAAGAATCTCTGTCTTTGTCTCTCTGTCCATCTCCAGTATCTCTCTCTCTCTTTCCCAAACTATGTCTGAAACTATTTCTATCTCTCTCTAATTCTATCATGATGCTGTCGATAGTAGGACGCAGGGGCCTGTGTGTGTGTGTGTGTGTGTGTGTGTGTGTGTGTGTGTGTGTGTGTGTGTGTGTGTGTGTTCTTGTCAACGGCACTCATCTTATTCCAGTCCACTGTCCATTCCTCTCTGCATTGTGATTCTGGATTCTGGACACGAGCTTCCATCCCCGAACACACACACACACACACACACACACACACACACACACACACACACACACACACATACACACACACACACACACACACACACACACACACACACACACACACACACACACACACACATACCTGTTCTGTGAGTAGGCGTAGCTGACGGCTGCGGGGGTCTCGTTTGCAGAGGTTCTGAGCGGGAGCAACCACTGTACACACACACTTCCCATCAGGGTCCGATGCCGAGCTGTACACCTGCCAGCCTTCATCTGGACCCGGATACAACGCCTGGAGGGAGGGAGTTAGAGCTATAAACTTGCAGGCCGAGAGAGAGATAATTGAGGCGATAACCTTGCCTGAAAACTGCAGTCCTAATACCTAAGGCTAGGCTAGGCTAATATCTAAGGCTAGGCTGATATCTAAGGCAAGGCTAATTACTAAGGCTAGGCTAGGCTAATATCTAAGGCTAGGCTAATATCTAAGGCTAGGCTAATTAGTAAGGCTAGGCTAATATCTAAGGCTAGGCTAATATCTAAGGCTAGGCTAATACCTAAGGCTAGGCTAGGCTAATATCTAAGGCTAGGCTAATACCTAAGGCTAGGCTAATACCTAAGGCTAGGCTAGGCTAATATCTAAGGCTTGGCTAATATCTAAGGCTAGGCTAATATCTAAGGCTAGGCTAGGCTAATATCTAAGGCTAGGCTAATACCTAAGGCTAGGCTAATATCTAAGGCTAGGCTAATACCTCTACTCACACACATTGTGGGGACTTCACAACAAATATGTTCCCAAAACAAACAGAAAACTGTCCAGTTGTGCGGATGATTCTACAATTGTGTTCTGGGAACATACTGAGTCTTTTGTGATGTCCCCACACACACGCACGCAAGCACGCACGCACACACACACACACACACACACACACACACACACACACACACACACACACACACACACACACCTGAAGGTCACTGTGTGTGTCATGATGTCCTCTGATTCCTGATAATCACACTGATGACGGAAGACAACTGCCCATACAGATGCAGGATATTAATTTGATCACCCTGTTGCAGGACATTGGGACATTTAAAACGTGTAGTGTAGTCGAGGTAAAAAAAAAAAAAACTTCTGAATTTAGTCATTTACATTTTGAAATATCAGACTTGATTTTCCCTTCATTGATCAACCCCTCCAAAAATGTCCATTAACTTTGATCCACATAATAATAACCCTCCTTGCTGCAGGATTATTTTTTTGCTGTTGCAAACTGGCTCAAATTAAGATCCTTCATCTGTAGCTTTTAGCTCAGCGGACTCAAACCCAGACCCTTTGTCATTCAATTTTAAAACCAAACCTATTCAATGACATTATCCACCCCGTTGTAGTGAGACATCTCTCTCATTTCAGGTCGAAGGTCGAACTAGAATAGAAAGCAGACGATGGTGTTGTGTTTCTCTCTCCGTTTCTCTCCTCGCTGTCTTTAATTAATAAAACAGCACCTCTCACACCTTCTCCATCTGCTCCTCATCAATTACTGTGTGTGTGTGTGTGTGTCTGTGTGTGTGTCTCTGTGTGTGTGTGTGTGTGTGTGTGTGTGTGTGTGTGAACTTGATGAACTTGCAAAGAGTTGCTATGGCAGCACACACACACACACACACACACACACACACACACACACACACACACACACACACACACACACACACACACACACACACACACACACACACACACACACACACACACACCTAACTCGTTGTCAGCAGGCATTGGTACTATATTGAGAGGGTCTTGGCTCTGGAACACAAAAGGGAGATTCACTAGTTCCAAATACACAGTTACAATACCGGACAAGAACCTGACACCCTCAGCACAAAGAGGGACAAACACCCGCCTGGAGGTTAAATTAAAAACAAGGGCAAATGGTTTGATGAAGAATGCAAAAAACCTAAGAAAGAAATTGAGAAACTTGTCCAACCAAAAACATAGAGACCCAGAAAATCAGAGTCTACGCCTTCACTATGGTGAATCACTAAAACAATACAGAAATACACTACGGAAAAAGAAGGAACAGCACGTCAGAAATCAGATCAATGTAACTGAAGAATCCATAGACTCTAACCACTCCTGGGAAAATTGGAAAACACTAAACAAACAACAACACAAAGAATTATCTATACAAAATGGAGATGTATGGGTAAACCACTTCTCCAATCTTTTTGGCTCTATAACAAGGAACAAACAGTAAAAACATAAACATGATAAAATACAAATCTTAGAGTCAACTATTAAATTAAATTAATTAACTATTAAAGACTACCAGAACCCACTGGATTCTCAAATTACACTGAATGAGTTACAGGACAAAATAAAAACCCTCCAACCCAAAAGGCCTGTGGTGTTGATGGTATCCTCAATGAAATGATCAAATATACAGACAACAACTTCCAATTGGCTATACTTAAACTCTGTAACATCATCCTTAGCTCTGGCATCTTCCTCAATATTTGGAACCAAGGACTGATCACCCCAATCCACAAAGTGGAGACAAATTTGACCCCAATAACTACCGTGGGATATGTGTCAACAGTAACCTTGGGAAAATCCTCTGCATTATCATTAACAGCAGATTCGTACA
>NC_143034.1:10065000-10067500 GCF_057628025.1 Oncorhynchus mykiss
TGCTCTGAGTTTTATCCTCCCTCCCTCCTGCTGGTTTACACTCCCACACACTGACTGAGCTGACTAAAGACACACACACACACACACACACACACACACACACACACACACACCACCTTCTCAATTTCCTTAATTGGAATGACCAACAGGCTGACGCCCTGCCAAGTGAAATGGCTTCATGATATTGAACAAAACGAGTTACAAAATGTACCTATTTCACTCTCTCTCTCTCGCTCTCCTCTCTCCTCCCCCTCTCTCTCTCTCTCTCTCTCTCTCTCCTCTCTCTCCTCTCTCCTCTCCCTCTCTCTCTCGCTCTCTCTCTCTCCTCTCTCCTCTCCCTCTCTCTCGCTCTCTCTCTCTCTCCTCTCTCCTCTCTCTCGCTCTCTCTCTCTCTCCTCTCTCCTCTCCCTCTCTCTCGCTCTCTCTCTCTCTCCTCTCTCCTCTCCCTCTCTCTCTCTCTCGCTCTCTCTCCTCTCTCCTCTCATTCTCTCTCGCTCTCTCGCATCTCTCTCTCCTCTCTCTCTCCTCTCTCTCTCTCCTCTCTCTCCCTCTCTCTTCTCTCTCTGCCTCTCTCTTCTCTCTCTCTGTCTCGCTCTCTCTCTTTTTCTCTCCTCTCTCCTCTCTGCCTGCCTCTCTGCCTCTCTCTCTCCTCTCTCCTCTCTCCTCTCTCTGCCTCTCGCTCCTCTCTCTCTGCCTCTCTTTCCTCTCTCTCCTCTCTCTCTGCCTCTCTCTGCCTCTCTCTCCTCTCACTCTCTCTGCCTCTCTCTCTCTGCCTCTCTCTCTCTCTGCCTCTCTCTCTCTCTGCCTCTCACTCTCTCTGCCTCTCTCTCTCTCCTTCTCACAAAATGTTCCATTTAATGTTATTCATCTCCCTCTTTCCCCAGCTTCTCTCGTTTTCCCCTTTCCCATACTGCCCCCCAGCCCCTTCTCTCTCAGTAATGTGTAAGTGGTTGGATTGACCAGTGAGTGTGTGTGTGTGTGTGTGTGTGTGTGTGTGTGTGTGTGTGTGTAAGTGAAGTGTCCATGTGTGAATACGTAAAAGCAGATTGGAACATATGAACTGCTATACAGATTGGAACATATTATAACTCAGTACTGCCCCCTTGAGTATCCACACAGTACTACATGATATGAGACTACCCACAGACTACTTATACCATGTCTGAGACCTCACTGCCCCCTTGAGTATCCACACAGTACTACATGATATGAGACTACCCACAGACTACTTATACCATGTCTGAGACCTCACTGCCCCCTAGGGTGATGAGTGACTTCTACAGTCTGTTTAGCTATTGTCACCTGGTAGTACTACAGACTGGATACCTGACTCCCTGCTACTGTCACCTGGTAGTACTACAGACACCCTGCTATTGTCACCTGGTAGTACTACAGACTGGTTACCTGACTCCCTGCTACTGTCACCTGGTAGTACTACAGACTCCCTGCTATTGTCACCTGGTAGTACTACAGACTCCCTGCTATTGTCACCTGGTAGTACTACAGACTCCCTGCTACTATCACCTGGTAGTACTACAGACTCCCTGCTATTGTCACCTGGTAGTACTACAGACTCCCTGCTATTGTCACCTGGTAGTCAAATCAAATCAAGTCAAAGTTTATTTGTCACGTGAGCCGAATACAACAGGTGTAGTAGACCTTACAGTGAAATACTTACTTACAGGCTCTAACCAACAGTGCCAAAAAGGTATTAGGTGAACAATAGGTAGGTAAAGAAATAAAACAACAGTAAAAAGACAGGCTATATACAGTAGAGAGGCTATATACAGTAGAGAGGCTATATACAGTAGAGAGGCTATATACAGTAGAGAGGCTATATACAGTAGAGAGGCTATAACAGTAGCGAGCCTACATACAGTAGAGAGGCTATATACAGTAGAGAGGCTATAACAGTAGCGAGCCTACATACAGTAGAGAGGCTATATACAGTAGCAGGGCTATAACAGTAGCGAGGTTACATACAGACACCGGTTAGTCAGGCTGATTGAGGTAGTATGTACATGTAGATGTGGTTAAAGTGACTATGCATATATGATGAACAGAGAGTAGCAGTAGCATAGTAGAACTACAGACTCCCTGCTACTGTCACCTGGTAGTACTACAGACTGGTATCTACAGACTGGTATCTACAGACTGGTATCTCTACTAGTGACTCTTTTTGGCCCAATCCCAAATCCACCCCTAGACCTGCGTCTCGTTTAGTTTTTTGTCCGAGCACTACACAGCTTTCTCGTTCCAGCTCTGATGATTTGAATCAGCTTGGGCAGAACCCAGAATGTGCACCCAAGTGGGGCCCAGGACAGAGTTTGGGCAGAACCCAGAATGTGCACCCAAGTGGGGCCCAGGACAGAGTTTGGGCAGAACCCAGAATGTGCACCCAAGTGGGGCCCAGGACAGAGTTTGGGCAGAACCCAGAATGTGCACCCAAGTGGGGCCCAGGACAGAGTTTGGGCAGAACCCAGAATGTGCACCCAAGTGG
>NC_143034.1:10980000-11125000 GCF_057628025.1 Oncorhynchus mykiss
GGAAGTGAATCCTGATGAATTTACCCTGTAGTAGAGCATGGGGGTTAAAAATAGGTCAACAAATAAATCAACAATTTACTTTAATCATTACAGTTTGTTGGTCATCTATTGAAATGACAATAGGAAACTACTGAAATATATCTGTCCAATATAAGGTAACTTCCACAGTATGCCCTTCATACTACTTACAAAGCGAGACGAGTTGTCGTTCCTCACTGTCTTGGCGTTACCGTAAGCCTCCAGCAGAGGGTTAGCTGCAATGATTTGATCCTCAAGAGACCCCTGATTGAGACAAATACAAGTTGCTCAGAAACTGGTAAAGCACGTTTTTCTCGATTGATCACTTTTCTTGAAACATGATTCAAACCGAAATAAGAAGTCAAACATAAGAACAACCTACCTGCATTTTGCTGGGGTCTACTTCCTTCTTCTTCTCTCCACCAGACACTGCAATGGTGGCAAAGTACTGGATGACACGCTTGGTGTTGACAGTCTTTCCTGCACCGGATTCTCCGCTGGTTTATATGACAGAGAAAGAGGGATTTTAGTTACATGTTTGAGTGTCAGATTGGCTTTCACTAAGAAATAGTATAGAAAAATACACTGTTAACCTGTGTTCTGACATAAGTCTTTAACAAATAATCCTTCTCATCGACTCGTTATTACACATAACCTGATGCTCTAATCTCTCCATAATGTCATGTATTTCATCACACCAAGTGACCCAACTTATTACAATAGAAACACTTTCTCAAGTGACATTTTAGTAAACAACTTACGTAATCAGGACGGACTGGTTCTCCTTATCTGAAAACAAAACCATATTGCTTATCATACTCAAGAAAGATTATGGGGACATTTAATTCAAAGCATCATCATGAATTTCAATTTGGAACATTTTCCATTCAAGGGTAGTGAAATCAGATATTCCCAGCAAACTGTTCTAACCTAGACTAGAAAATAGGAGATACCTCTCTGAAGTATATTTCAATTTCCATTGATGCATCCATCCATGAGCACTTAATGGACATTCATCCAACTATCCAACCAACCATCCATCCATCCCTCTGTCCATCCAAACATCCACTCATCCATCCAACTATCCAACCAACCAACCAACCAACCATCCATCCATCCATGAGCACTTAATGGACATTCATCCAACTATCCAACCAACCATCCATCCATCCCTCTGTCCATCCAAACATCCACTCATCCATCCAACTATCCAACCAACCAACCAACCAACCATCCATCCATCCATGAGCACTTAATGGACATTCATCCAACTATCCAACCAACCATCCATCCATCCCTCTGTCCATCCAAACATCCACTCATCCATCCAACTATCCAACCAACCAACCAACCAACCATCCATCCATCCATGAGCACTTAATGGACATTCATCCAACTATCCAACCAACCAACCAACCATCCATCCATCCCTCTGTCCATCCAACCACCCATTCCTCCATCCATCCAACCATCCATTCATCCATCCAATTATCCAACCAACCAACCAACCAACCAACCAACCAACCAACCATCCATCCATTTGTCCATCCATCCAATCATCCATTCATCCAACCGACCATCCTTTCATCCGTCTATCCATCCATACATCCATCCATCCAACCATCCATCCAATCATCCATTCATCCATCCAATCATCCTTCCATCCATCCATCCATCCAACCATCCTTCCATCCGTCTATCCATTTATCCATCCATCCATGGGAGCTTGTACCAATCAGCATGAACTGAAAGGCGTTGTCAGAGACGGAGAAGATATGGGGTGGAGCCTCCATCCTCTTCTTCCCTCTGTAGGCGTTGACAACCTCTTCGTCGTACACAGGGAGCCACTTGTAGGGGTTCACCGTGGCGCAGAAGAGCCCCGAGTAGGTCTAGATGAAAGCATAATTAATTTAGGAGATTTAGGAGATTAACAAAGTCAGATGTACTTTTACCTGGATTTATGTGAGGATGTGGGTGTACTTTGGTAAACTGATGTGGGTCTACTGTATTGATATGTTTTGGTTTCTACCATTCATGTATGTGTAGGACTGTATGTGTGTATTTATTATGTTCATGTGTGTGTGTTTATTATCTTCATGTATGTGTGTGTATTTATTATGTTAATGTGTGTATGTGTTTGTATGTGCAGGTTTCTTACATAGATCATCCATGCTGCATAACGCTCTTTGAGGTTATACAACACAGAGGCTTCATTCAGGTAGGTCATCATAGCCATGTCCTCAATCTTGTCGTACTTAGGGGGGTTCATCTCATAGATGTCTGCATCTTTGAACACTTTTCCTTCCTGAAACAGTCAGAAATCTAGATTACACACAGATCAAACTGGACATGACTGAATGCTTTTTGCTCATTAAATACATGTTGAATCTTTAAAAAAATGCATATCCACATTAATCCAACTACTTAGTTATCACCCACTGACACATACATGGTGATTCTTCACTAGTCAATAACAAACAATCTATGCCAATGTTAAGTAGCTGCGTTAAAGATGATGTGTTTGAAGGTTATATTCTGGCTACAAAAAACAAGAAATGCTTCATAATATTTATTTTGTTAAATATTTTATATTGAAATGTTTTTGATCATTTCGATGAGTTTTCAAGAAATTGAGTAATTGCACAAACTTGAATACTTTTCAGATCAGGATTACCTCCTTAGTGCCGTCAGGTTTCGTGACTGTCACAGTACACTTCCCGTCTGCCCTGGCAGTGACCAGACCCTTAAGGTACAGCTCCGCCTTGTCTGTCACATAGCAGGCGTTCTTTGAATCAAAGGGTGCGGCTTGTGCCTCCATCCGCTCCTTCTCAGATTTACGAAGGTATATGGCAGCCTTGCCGTAGATTTTCATCTCCGCGTCCGTACTCATGGTGACGGATAACTAGGAAAGAGATGAAACAAGAAACATGATTGACTCTGTGGTGCTTCCTCTCCAGTCAACAGAGTTAGGTGAGCGGTATCTCTAACAGAATATTCTCATCACTTTTTATGTGAAGAGTCAAACCGTGTCTCACCTTCTTTTTTCCCTCCTACAGATGAATGTGTACTTCTTAGAGGACCCTGTGAAACATAAGGTGTTGAACTTTTATACCTTTATTTAACTAGGCAAGGCAGTTAAGAACAAATACTTATTTTGCAATGACAGCCTAACCCCGCCAATCCCTCCCCTAACCCGGGCAACGCTGTGCCAACTGTGCGCTGCCCTATGGGACTCCTAATTACAGCCGGTTGTGATACAGCCCTGAATCGAACCAAGGCCTGCAGTGACACCTCTAGCACTGAGTTGCGGTGACTTAGACCAGGTCGCAGTTGCAAATGAGAACGTGTTCTCAACAAGTCTACCTGGTTAAATGAAGGTGAAATAAAAGACCGCTGCGTCACTCAGGAGCTGAGGTGCCACTGGTAACTTTCATTTTCCTAGTGACAACACACTTTACCACTATTTTTTGATTTGATTAAAATGAATACCGCTGAAAACCCAGTTACATTCTAGACACTTAAATTTACCAACAAAATGAAAATTAGAGATTTAAAGTAAAACATTTAAAGTAAGAAAAAAATGTTACATTTAATTGCATTTTGTCAAATTTTACAAGAGACATGCAGAAGTCAATTCAAACTGTACAGTTAGCTACTGCCTCAGTTGCTGAGTACAACGAGGAGACAAATATACAAATCTAAGGAGGTGGAGAGGTCTTACCACAGAGGAAGAAGGTATCTGACTTATGGATGCTGGGGCCTCAGCCTCCTTATATCTGGTTGGAAGTGCCAACCAAGCAAAAGTTAATTATGGACCACTCTGGGAAAGGACATGAATTGGATGAGAGACCTCTGTGTGTCTGTGTCTCGCTAGCACCTCCCACTTCCCAGGAGCACCACACTCCCATTACATGACTTTTTAATGTCATATTTGTCTCTGAGTTGAATTTCACTGAATTTACTTAAGCAAGATTTCATTACTAATTGTTATAACAATATCAAAAGTTTGATTTATCAAAGAGATTCCAATGTTACTTCTACTGAACCTCATATACTGTAATGGACTGAGTCCATGTTGCCCCACTACAACTAAAATAGTTTTCATTAAATCTAATCTGACCTGATTTAGTTCCATTTTAGTGGCATTAATCCTCATCAACAACTTTATGTTCACCTGTTATTTATATTGTTTAGCTTGTAAACACATCGGAACTGTCTCCTCACCTCATGCTTGTGACATAGATGGTCGTTACCTCGTGCTTTGCTCACTTTGATTTATCACCCTGGTGGAACCACATTAATATTTAACAGATAGAATGGAAACATTTCAATTTCAGTTTATAAAACTTATAAATCTAATGTGTTGTTTTTATCTACAGTTTGACATATTGAAGATACTGGAGGCTTGTTCTATTTGTCTCACATTTCAGTTGGTAAAAACTTCTTATGACTTACATAACACCATACCAGTATTTCAATCATCTTATCCACTCATATTGCTGACAGCGATATAGCTGCCTCAAACTGTTATTACACTCTGAAGTTAACTGCTTAGCAGCTGAGCTGGTAAAAATGAATAGGGAATAGTTACAATAAAGTAACAGATTCCTTTACATTTACATTACATTTCAGTCAATCATTAATATTACAGTTTTTATAACTTTTAGAAAAGACAGCTCTAGCAAATTGTTGAGAGAAATTATTTTGAAGTAATTAAAACAAGTTATTTTTTGAAGTCAGTTATTTCACACATTCTTCAGTGTTGATCACATCTCTTCTGCTTTCAAACCTTCACATTCAATTAGTCCTTTCAATTACTTGTGTCTAATATGTGCACCAGGGAGTGCACCAGGGAGAAGTGGGCCTCTGCCTTGCCTTTGGCAGGCTTGGGCTTCTCAAACGCATTTGTTTTGCCAAGATGCTGGGAGTACAGCTTGTCCTTGAAGGTAGTGTCTGAAGACTTGGGGAACATGCACTCCTCTTCAAGGATGGAGAAGATGCCCAATGGCTTTACGAAAAAAAAAAATATGTATATCAAATTAGCAGTGTGTAAAGTACTTAAGTAAAAATACTTTAAAGTACTACTTAAGTAGTTTTTGGGGGTATCTGTACTTTATATACTATTTCTACTTTTGGCAATGTAAGGTCGGCAGGTAGCCTAGTGGTTAGACTGTTGGGCCAGTGATCGAAAGGTTGCTGGATCGAATCCCTGAGCTGACAAGGTAAAACTTAGATGTTCTGCCCCTGAACAAGGCAGTTAACCCACTGTTCCTCAGTTGGCTGTCATTGTAAATAAGAATTTGTTCTTAACTGACTTGCAGAGTTAAATAAAGGTAAACAATTCTCTCCACCAAATGGGTAGAATCTAAGGAAATTAGCTTAATATAGCCAAAAAATGATCTCTGCCCCATGTCTAACATATGTGCCGAACAGTCATGTTGTCAACAAGGCAACGTGATTCATGCAACATGATTTATGTTCAGAAACATAAAATATGTTTGAATTTTCAAACTAGTTTTCATTGGGAAGGCAGATAAAGACTTTTATCAAAAGTATTCACTTTTGTACGTGAAAACATGGAATCGTACTCATCACTCCACATTCTTATTTAATTCAGTTTTGTTTTGAGACGACTTCAAAATGGGGAACCTGGCTCACACCCGGCTCCAGCCTGGTTCCAAAATGAATGCAATAGACACTAACCCCTTTGACCCGGGGCACTGGACAGTAATAGAACTCCCTCACTGGTATTTTCACCACCCCTTTTAAGAGCTGATCTGATTGGTGAAAATACCAATGATTGAAAAAAAGGGCGGCCTGTCTAAACCCATCCTAAAATACTGAATCTGATTTCAAGTAATTAAGGGCAATATTTAAGGTTATGATCATTTGATTCAGCTGAACCCTCTGTGTTATTGCTGGGGTAGAATAAAAGCCTGCACACCATGTGGATGTGCTGTCCAGAACAGGTGTTGAAGGCCCCTGATATACTGTTATTAACTGCCAGACATTATTAAGCAGTTGAGCAAACTATCATTATAAAATTAATTGTACATATTTGATGTATTTTAGCAGGGCCTTGGGAGGATAACATCTCTTGATCCAATACATTTTAAAGGTGCTTTAAACAACTCAGTCTGTGCTCACAAAGTAGTTTTTTAACCACAGACAGGAGTTTGTCTGAGACACCCCAGCGCTTTGGCCTGAGACACCCCAGCGCTTTGGCTGAGACACCCCAGAGCCTTGGCCTGAGACACCCCAGAGCCTTGGCCTGAGACACCCCAGAGCCTTGGCCTGAGACACCCCAGAGCCTTGGCCTGAGACACCCCAGAGCTTTGGCCTGAGACACCCCAGTGCTTTGGCCTGAGACACCCCAGAGCCTTGGCCTGAGACACCCCAGAGCCTTGGCCTGAGACACCCCAGAGCCTTGGCCTGAGACACCCCAGAGCTTTGGCCTGAGACACCCCAGTGCTTTGGCCTGAGACACCCCAGAGCCTTGGCCTGAGACACCCCAGAGCCTTGGCCTGAGACACCCCAGAGCCTTGGCCTGAGACACCCCAGAGCCTTGGCCTGAGACACCCCAGAGCCTTGGCCTGAGACACCCCAGCGCTTTGACTCACGTCAGCATTTTCTTTACATGATTCAATCCATTCAAATGTCACAGGCAGTAATATGAGAGGCGGGGTCATGCTGTGACATGGATTCACATGACAACCAAGAATGACTAATTAAGGTTTTATTTTCCAGGTCACATATTTCGCTGTAGATCTATTATGGTGTCAGCAATGTGAGGACCTTCTGGTCGACTAAAAAGCTCAAAATAATGTGCTGGCCTGTATCAGATCTCTCTGTGGCCTACAGTATATGTATGAGGTCTTCACCTTTCAGCACGCAGTGTGAAGTCAATGGAGGACTAAATGTAATTTTAATCTAATACATTTACACGGATAAACTCTTTGTAGTCCAAATTAGTACTCGCTGTCAGTGACCTCCAACTATGGCCATGATCCACAACTGGCTGTCAGAAATACATGCAGCTCTATGACCCTCCATCAAAGAGATGGTATCAAACCACATCTGCTGAACTGTTGTTGAAACACCAATTTGATCCCATACAGTCCATAGCAGAGTTACCTAAGCCACAGATAATGTACAAGCGCCACAGATACTGTACAAGCCCAATATAGACATTTTCAGAAAACAGGTGTGTCAGAAATACATCCAGCTTCCACAGCAATATATCTCAGGTCATTTGGCATTGCTTTATTGCTTCATCAGCAGATCTGCTTCCATTTGAGCCGTACACCAGAGGATATGACCATATATGATATAGATTGTAGGAAGACACAGTCAGGTCCATAACAGAGAACATAAATACAACTGGGAATCCCACAACCTCCTTTCAGCTGCAGCTGTTGCAACACAGCACGTCTCTGGGGGAGCAGGGGACTCTTCCTACCCAAGCCTTTTGAAGAGTCAGGACAAGTGACAGTCCATTCCACTGGATCAGGTATTCCTACAAGGGGTACGCACAATGTCGTTGGGGGTACGCCAAATAAAAACATGATTCACATTTTTTATTTTTTTTAATCTTTATTATTATTATTATTATTTTAAATCTTCACATTTTCAAACAGTCCATTTATATTTTCCGACAGGGCTATACATTTGGTAGAGTTTATTTTCTCGCCTGAGTAGCCTCGTTTCATTGCCAAAAATAAAATTGAACCATCTAGTGTTCAGCAAAAAAGCAAAACAATGTCAAATACAGGTACCCTAGTCAATTAATTAACATAATTAACAAATAATTAACATCCAATCACATTAACCGTTACTCTCTCGTGGGAATTCCACTAACAGTCCGTATGTAGCCAAACGTATGGCCTTTTTTCCAATTTTCAGCTAAAATGACATACCCAAATCTAACTGCCTGTAGCTTAGGACCTGAAGCAAGGATATGAATATTCGGGAAACCATTTGAATGGAAACACTTTGAAGTTTGTGGAAATGTTAAATTAATGTAGGAAAATATAACTCATTAGATCTGGTGAAAGATAATACAAAGAAAAAAATGTATTCATTATTATTATTTCATTTTTTTGTAGCATCATCTTTGAAATCCAAGAGAAAGGCCATAATGTATTATTCAAGCCCAGTCGCAATTTAGATTTTGGCCACTAGTTGGCAGTAGTGTATGTGCACAGTTTTAGACTGAGAGTGTTGCATTTCTGTTGCATTTCTGTTCAAAATGTTGTATCAAGTCGGCCCAAATGTGCTTAATTGGTTTACGTCACTGCCTTCGCCACTAAGGTTCCTGGAGCTCAAATCGTCTCTCATCGCTTTGAGAGGTTCACAAGCTGGAAAGTTCTAAATCGAGTCACAGCAAGACTCATTCATGTTGCCAGATCCTTCCATGAAGGTGCGGACAACACCAGCTGCAGAGTCTGGCATGACTGTAATAAACCATGCAGTACAAGTGAGTTGTCACAAGCCAAAACAGCAATCATTCACTGTGTGTAACATGAAGCCTTCAGAGAGGAATTCAAATGCCTTGAAAAAGGAAAAGAGTTCCCCAAAAAAAATGGAAAAAAAAAAAAAAAAGATGGAGCTATTCGAGCAGCAGGCTTCTGGATTATTGGGAGCAAACGTCTGCTGTCATTCACAAGTGTGTCACCTGCCGCAAAGTTAGATGGAGGTTAGTTGACCAAAAGATGGCTGACTTGCCTGGAGACAGACTCACATCTGAACCGTCATTCACCAGCGTTGGACTTGATGTGTTTGGACCATGGAATGTCATCGTGGAATGTCATCATGGAATGTCATCACTCGTCACACTAGAGGTGGTAGTGCAGACTCCAAGGAATGGCCGGTGCTCTACTAGAGCAGTCCATATTGAGCTCATCGAATCCATGTCCACATCCAGCTTCATCAATGCGCTGAGGCGTTTTTTTCTCTATCTGTGGTCCAGCAAAAGTGCTACGGTCTGATCGAGGTACAAACGTTATAGGTGCCTGCAGGGAACTGGGTATCGACACAAATGACTCAGAACTGACTAAATACTTCTCAGACAAGGGATGTACTTGGATATTTAATCCCCCACACTCATCTCATATGGGTGGTTCTTGGGAGAGACTCATTGAGGTTTCCAGACGTATCCTAGATGCTATGCTGTTTCAGACGGGCTCCACTCGTGAGGTCTTGAGCACTCTTATGTTTGAAGTTATGGCAATAATCAATGCGAGACCCCTAGTGTCAGTGTCAACCGACCCTGACATGCCTGCCATTCTCACACCCTCAATGTTACTGATACAAAAGACCAGCGCTACCTCAGCCCCTTCTGGATACTTCAGCATGAATGGCCCTCATGGAAAACAGTGGAAGCAGGTCCAGTGTCTCGCTGACGCCTTTTGGAAAAGGTGGAGACGGGAGTACCTGACAGCGCTGCAGAGATGCAGAAAACGGAGAGCAGAAAAGCCAAATGTAAAAGTGGGAGATGTTGTCTTATCGAAAGACAGTCAGGTGCACAGAAATGACTGGCCAGACGGGCTTGTGGTCAAAACCTTTCCCAGTACTGACAAAAAGGTTAGGAAAGTAGAACTAAAAATTGTCAAGCAAGGAGCTGCTCAGGTTTCTGAGACCAATCTCAGAGATTGTTGTTCTTCTTTCTGAAGCATCCTAGAGACAAAAGATAAAAAGATAAAAATAACATTATTTGTTTCTTGATACATGTTTTATTTCATAGTGGCACAATTTCATTATACCAGGCGGGGAGAGTGCTGCCATACTGTTAGAAGGTAACAGATGATTTTATTACAGTGGTTAAGATTTTCATTGTGTTCCAGGATGTTTATCGCCCCCTAGTGGAGCTTTCTGGTACTTAGAACGACTGTACGGAAACAGGAAGTAGAGTAGTCGTTCTGCACGCAGAGAAGCAACTAAAAACAACGCTACGGTGCAGGTCTTTCAGTGCCGTTATTTCTTGTCACGCTTCTGCCTCGGGACAATATTTGTTTGTAAATTCGATTCAAGCATATTGCTAGTGATGATAATCTTGTTATTGATAGAATTGCTTACTTATTAATGTTAGTTGGTTGCATTTACTCACACAAATTGCCTTTCATGTATGCCATCAGCTGTATTACTTTGCTCGTGCGTCATGTAAACGAATTGTAAAACATACCATACTGAAGTTTTGTTACTGTTTCTAGTGTAACATGCTTTGTTATTGTACAGAGGTGGTTGCACATTATTAGAGTAATTATAGGAGTTAGCTAATTCCCATATGAGTAACAATTAGCTAAATGGTTTGGCATCATGCCAGATGCATGGGACATTGGCACGTGCTTTATATTTATGCAACTTTAAGTTGATATGTAAATGTTCAGCTGCAGTATGTCGATGTGAATTGAATACTAAAGTATATTATTTTCTGTATTTTGCAGTTTCACAACATAAACGTTTTCAATATATTAATTAAAGAAAATTCACGCCTTGGGAGTTTTATTGAAGACGTAGTTAGCTGTCTGTCTAGTTTAGCATGGGAACGCAATTCAAGGGCAGAATAATGTGCATTACTGTGTTCATAATGCATATTACCGTGTTTATTACTGTGTTTGTGTATTACTGTGTTTGTAATGTGTAATACCGTAATTTCACCACGGGAGGACTAATCATTATGGAAGTGTATATATGCCCAAAAATCTATTGGTAATCCAAATTGGAAAATTTGGCGCATAATATCAGTTAAACACAGAAATAAAGGCTTCTCTCAGAACTGTGTTCTCCTTTTTAAGTTCATTCACTTCGGTTTCAATCTTATTGACTGTCCCTTTTAGCTTGTGTGTATCTTTCTCCAATGTCACAGCTTTTTCATCACTCATCTCGAGGCCTTCCAACTGTTTTATATCCTTACTGACTAATTCAAGTATACCCAGGTTGACATTTATTGATTTGAACAGATAGGTTTCGACCTTTACCATTCCCGGTGGTGAAAATATTAAATCACCTGTGTCTGTGGAAGAGTCACGTTTTCGTTTTGAAATTGGTTCCCCTGTCTTATTCTCCGTCATGTTTGGGTGTTGCTTGTTTTCGTAACATTTGTCGATAAATTTCTCTAGTCGTAAGATTTGTTTTTTGTTGTTATCCAGATTGAAGGTTGTCACCCACCAAATTGTGTAGTGCTAATATTTAGTCTAACTTACCGATATTGAACATGACGTTTTTATCTTGAGGTGCTCTACATAACTACGTTCAGTCCACCATCTTATCTCAGTAGAAGGCTAATCATTATGGAAGTGTGTATATATATCCCAAAAAATCTATTGGTAATCCAAATTAGAAAGTTGACGCATAATATCAGTTAAACACAGAAGTAAACTCTCACGTCATTTTTTCAGATGCTCGATAAACATACATTTTTTACATAGTATTTCCACATGTGATTAATGTGCGAATAATCTGTGACAAAAATGTAAATGAAAAAATCCGTTCTATTGTTTCC
The DNA here is from genome assembly GCF_057628025.1 of Oncorhynchus mykiss. NCBI lineage: Eukaryota > Metazoa > Chordata > Actinopteri > Salmoniformes > Salmonidae > Oncorhynchus > Oncorhynchus mykiss. The sequence continues at coordinate 10,991,519 of NC_143034.1, forward strand.
CCACAATATCCAAACTGTTCCCCTTCAATTGCTACCGCAGTTATGCATGTTCTTCCCACATTTGTATTTATTTTAGAAGCATTTACATTTGGGCCAGTCCATATAAGCCAATTTCTGCAAGTGTAAAGGGTTAAAACTATAATTTTGATGTTGTGAATGGTCAGTCCTTACATCCATAGCTCAGTCTATGAATTTGAATGTTTACAGTTCTCCCGCCTCATCCCTCAGATGTTTACCAAAAAAAGGGACTGCTTTGTTGTTGTTGTTGGAATCCCAGATTGCTTGTTTAATGAAAGTACAATATATTATGGTATGAAAAAGCTGTTTGTTGAGTAATAAATCCACAGTCACAAAGGAAGTGAATGTAGATCCACATGTTTTTAATCAATGCTCAACATTTCACCATGAAAATCATATTTTATGCCACACAGGAAAATGGTAAGACTTTGATCTTCAATACTTTGGTCTTGTTTATTCAGCAACTTCTTTTCCCTGTAAGAAGAAATAAATAATATAATGGATCAGTAATAATAATGAACATGATAAATATATGGATAGAATATAATGGATCAGTAATAATAATGAACATGATAAATATATGGATAGAATATAATGGATCAGTAATAATAATGAACATGATAAATATATGGATAGAATATAATGGATCAGTAATAATAATGAACATGATAAATATATGGATAGAATATAATGGATCAGTAATAATAATGAACATGATAAATATATGGATAGAATATAATGGATCAGTAATAATAATGAACATGATAAATATATGGATAGAATATAATGGATCAGTAATAATAATGAACATGATAAATATATGGATAGAATATAATGGATCAGTAATAATAATGAACATGATAAATATATGGATAGAATATAATGGATCAGTAATAATAATGAACATTATAGACTTGGATAGAATATAATGGATCAGTAATAATTATTAACATGATAAATATATTATGAACACTTAAAGAATACTGTATAATGGAACAAGCATTTTAAGGCTCAGCTTGGATTTTCAACTTTTAAGTACCAGCTTAGTTTGAAATAATAATAGTGCTTCTTAGGGATCTTCGAAACAGTTGAGTGTAAAGGGTCTTTATTGACCTCTGAGAAGACTGAATCATAGGTGGTGTTGATGTGGTCATTTCTGAACATGAGTCATGTACAGGTCTAGCAGCAGTTCTGTACCTTTCCAGAGTCACGGGTCTTGGCTCTGAGCTTGTTGACCTGAGTCTCAGCGATGTCAGCACGCTCCTCAGCCTCCTCCAGCTCATGCTGAACCTTCCTGAACTTAGACATGTGCTGGTTTGCTGCTTCCTCCTGGGTGAGGAAAAGAGAGGGAGAGCAGAACATCAGCATTCATTATATAATTTTTTCTAAAGATAAATATATTTTCGAATGCTGTTTTTTTCAGAGTATTTGACTAAGTTTGTGACTCACCGCTTCCTCAGAATGCCTCTTGTAGGCCTTCACTTTCATCTGCAGCTTATCTACCAGGTCCTGAAGTCTGTTAACGTTCTTCTTATCCTCCTCAGTCTGTGAGAGAAGAGCAAAGAATCAATGTCCCATAGTTTTATACACAAACCTCTCTGTGTGAAGGATGCACTTTCTCTTACCTGGTAAGTGAGCTCCTTGACTCTGCGCTCATACTTGCGGACTCCCTTGACTGCGTCTACACCTCTTCTCTGCTCAGCCTCCACCTCAGTCTCGAGCTCACGCACCTTTGTGGAAAAAATAAACGTAGGCATTTGTTTGAGCTGGTGAAATCAGATGTAACGAATCTTTGTAACACAGGTAATCTTCTACCTAGTCAAGGAAGCACAATTGTTGTCTGTTCCTTTTCATAATTTTTATTGAAGTTGTCTGTTATTATAACAACTTTTCATTATCTAGGTCAGTAGTTCCCAAAGTGTAATTTACATTTCAAATGTGATGAATATTGACAGCAACAGCAGGGTAAACTAACAGGGAACCGTGGAAAATGTGTGCAATACAATACAATGTAATAATATTAATCCACAATTGATGTTCTTAACCCTTAGATGCACAACATGAGCCTGGGAGTATCTCTACCTGTACATGGCCATCTGATCAGTTATCACTCCAGTGTTAATCTGCTCAATTGTAATTATTCGCCTACCTCCTAATGCATTTTGCACACAATGTATATAGACTCTTTTTTTCCTTTTTTTAGCTACTGTGTTATTGACTTGTTTATTGTTTACTCCATGTGTAACTCTGTGTTGTTGTCTGTTCACACTGCTATGCTTTATCCTGGCCAGGTCACAGTTGTAAATGACAACTTGTTCTCAACTAGCCTACCTGGTTTAAATAAAGGTGAAATAAAAAAAATAAAAAATAAACGGTGATATTGGTATCCACAGTACTCAATCACTGATAATTTTTTCCCAATTCAATTCATCTTGTATTTGTAATATATTGTATATGACTATTTATACATTGTGGCATGTATTTAGCAGTGTATAGTTCAGTACCCGTATGGCCTCTAGAGGGCGACAGTGGCCTGTTTTAATGTCGTTAGGTTGCTTCCACCACAGATAGAACAATGTTTCTACCATGGGGAGCTCGTGCTATGGCATTTATTAAGAGACGTTTGCCAAGTGAGTCAACAGCGAGACAGGAGCACCGACATAACATTTATGTCATAAATTCATTTGGCAGGTAAGTGGGAAAGCACCATATTAAAGACAGTAATGTTTTCGGAGTATGTACAAATGTTTGTTAAGATGTTACGTTGTATTTTCACGTTTTTATGAACTTGTGAAAGTCCGCTAGCCTACAAGCTAATTTAGCCTTCTAGCTGGTAGCCCCACATAGCAACGCTAGCTTCCCTAGCAACAGCCCTTTTGCAGCAGAGTGAATGAGAAGCTAGCGATCTGGAGAGAGAGAAATTAAACAATGTAACTAGATGAAGCCTAACAAATGATTACAATGAGATGAATTTGATTCATGTACAGTAAATTATATCGTGTGTTGATATTTATTGAGAATTGTTATTTATTAGTATTATTATGAATGAAATGGCAGTTTAGTAGAAGTCTGCCAAGACAACTGTACAAGCCTGAACGAAGCAACTAGATAAATACATTTGTATATCTTTATTTTAAGGTCTTGGCTACAATTCTTCTCAACTCCACTAAAGTGAGTTGCAAAAATCACTGTAGCTGACGACCTATATCTCCCTCACTAACTTTAAGCACCAGCTGCCAAAGCAGCTCACAGATCACTGCACCTGTACATAGCACATCTGTAAACAGCCCATCCAATTTCCTCATCCGCAAACTGTTATTTTTATTTTTATTTTTATTTTTGCTCCTTTGCACCCCATTATCTCTACTTGCACATTCATCTTTTGCACATCTATCACTGCAGTGTTTAATTGCTAAATTGTAATTATTTCACCACTATGGCCTTTTTATTGCCTACCTTCCTTATCTTGCCTTATTTTCACACACTGTATATAGACGTTTTCTCTATTGTGTTATTGACTGTATGTTTGTTTATTCCATGTGTGTTGTTGTTTGTGTCGCATTGCTTTGCTTTATCTTGGATGGGTCACAGTTGTAAATGAGAACTTGTTCTCAACTAGCCTACCTAGTTAAATAAAAGTTCACTTTAAAAAAACGTTTTTTAAAGTGTAACATATTCCCCAAAATGTTGATTTTGAAGATAAATGCATCCTGAATTAGCTTTTAAAACTGCTACATTTTCTCTCTGCCACATGGCAAAATGTGTAGAATTTCAAGAAATTAGTTCTATAATAATCAAATGCTATTTCTGTCCAAAGCCTAAATGAATAGAATAGCTGAACAGTTGTTTTAAAACTGCAAATGTTGTTTCTGATGCCAGAAGGTGACTTAAAAATATTATTTCCCAGGGGCCGAGACATGATTAGTCCGGCCATGCACTGGAGAAGTCGTAGCAAATCCAAAAGATGAGGACTTGTAGACAATCCCATTGCGACCTTAGCTAGCTAAGCTCATGCACAGAAACATTGGATCTAACGGTTGTGCTGAACTGAATGTTCATGCAGTCAAAAGCACTCCTTCGGTAGAAAGTTGTTTTTGATGAAAATTAAAACGTGTTAGTTTGTTACTTTCACTAGGTTGTAGTAATGACAGTTTCAGCTACTTAAAGTTGCACTCCAGTATCTTAATACATTTACTCAAGTCTAGGTCTTGCCTTGAGATTTCAAGAAAATTAACAACCAAGGATGAATTTTTCACTTCTTCCATAGACATCTCAAACCCTGGTCTGGTCTGAATCGCAAGCGTTCCCGGAAGTCTTGCAATGTTGCACCTCTGGGTTTAGAAACATTGTGGTAAAACTACCTGGATGCTATTTTTACTACACTCTAAGGTAGGAATTGTATTCTGATATTATGAGGGGGTCACTAATGAATTTTCTATCACAAAGGGGTCCCGTGTCAAAAAGTTTAGGAACCCTTGATCAAGGTGGTTTAGGGTGGCAGGTATCCTAGCAGTTAAATGTTGCTGTTTCAAATACCTGAGCCTTCAATGTGAAAAATTTGTTGATGTCCAAGGCACTTCACCCTAATTATCACCTATCTGGTGTATATGACAATAAAAAACATTTTAATTAATTTAGAGAAAGAGTCTCCTGTGTAATTGTATATGATCAAATACATGTCCAGCAATCAGTCCTTCAATCCACCCTAATCCACCCTGCTGATAACTCACCCTGGACTCCAGTTTCTGGAGCTGCTTCTTGCCTCCCTTCATGGCCAGATTCTCAGCCTCATCCAGGCGGTGCTGCAGGTCCTTGACTGTGACCTCCAGGTTCTTCTTCATCCTCTCCAGGTGAGAACTGGTGTCCTGCTCCTTCTTCAGCTCCTCAGCCATCATGGCCGCCTGGAATGGTAGTTTGTTTAATTTATGCACAAATCATAACATCACTCTGACATCTTTATTGTGGTTAACCAGCCCAGCTACCATTTCCCTTGAGGACAAATCAAATTGATGTAATCCAAGTACTCACGTCAGTGATGGCCTTTTTGGCCTTCTCTTCTGCATTCCTGGCCTCCTGGACGATGTCGTCCACCTCTCCCTGCACCTGCACCAGGTCAGTCTCCAGCTTCTTCTTGGTGTTCAGAAGGCTGGTGTTCTGAAGGAGGAAACAAGATGATTTGTTTGACTCTCAAGAGAACTGACAAGTCACAAATTCTGAAAATGTGAAAGTAAGGACTGTCGAATTCCAGGTGTGTGTAAATAGTATGCTTGGTTGAGTTTCATTAGAAATGTCATTTGACCAATACCTGGGAGTGCAGCAGTCCAACACGCTCGCTGGCGTCTACCAGCTCAGTCTCAGCCACTTTGCGGCCTCTCTCTGTCTGCTCCAGAGCAACTCTCAGCTCCTCGATTTCAGCCACCATCAGACCGTTTCTGCGCTCCACCATGGCTGCCTGCTCCTTCATGTCTTCTGCGACACGGACGGCGTCATCAAGGTGCAATTGGGCATCCTGGGGTTCACAATGACATACGTTCATTAGGACTTGTGGAAATAGGGGTGTTTCACAAACAAATCCCTAGCCATGTAGGGGTGGTAGAAATGTTCATTGGTAAGAATTTACTCAATATCCCTACCTTTCTACAGTATATAGTTCAATCTATTCAATTCCACTGTTCTTTTATTTTCTACAGATTCACGAACAAATCCCTCTCCATGTTCAGGTGTTTGAACCTGATGTCCCAGTCCCTTTACCTTGAGCTGTCCCTGGACGTTCCTCAGCTGTTTCTGGGCCTCAGCGGCCTGCCTGTTGGAGTGGCTCAGCTGGATCTCCATCTCGTTCAGGTCTCCCTCCATCTTCTTCTTCACCCTCAGGGCATCATTCCTGCTCCTGACCTCAGAGTCCAGGGTGCTCTGCATGGAGTCAACCACCCTCTGGCTGTTCCTCTTGATCTGCTCCATCTCCTCGTCCTTCTCAGCGATCTTCCTGTCCACCTCACCCTTGATCTGGTTCAACTCCAGCTGCACACGCAGAATCTTGGATTCCTCGTGCTCCAGTGTTCCCTGGACAAACAGAAGCAGTCAGGCCAATTGTGTTCAATATATTTGGATGTAGGAATTAAATATATATGACTACAATAAACTCCAATACAGGGATCATTGGACTGTAGCTGGTGTTGGCTAGTTTAACACTGCTTTCCCCATCAAACAGATGTAGTTTGTACCTCAGCCTCCTCCAGAGCGGTCTGGATCTCAGACTTCTCTGTCTCTACGGTCTTCTTGGCCTTCTCCAGCTCATGAATGCTCTTGCCAGTCTCTCCGATCTGCTCAGTCAGGTCAGAGATCTCCTCTGCGCACACACATACAGGAGCAGTTTAGACTTGGGGGATTTTAAGTGGATATGTCAATGTACTGAAGTTGACATTGAATCATAATAACCGTTAATTAATTAACAGCACTTCATATGGTCTGGCAAATCTAATTGCCCTCCACATCCTTTGGTTGTTCAAAGGAATAGTGATCACAGGTTAAAAATATATATATTTTGAACTGTACATGACAACTCTGAAATGGTGTAATAGTAGTTTTGATGTTTGCAGTTCCCTCCATTTTCAAAACACTAGTCAAACATGGGCCAAATAGAACTGCTGTCAAATGCTCACGTTGCAGGTTCTTGTTCTCTCTCTTCAGAGTCTCCAGATGATCCAGAGCCTCCTCGTAGGAGTTCTTCATCTTGAAGAGTTCAGTGCTCATAGAGCGAGCCTCCTTCTGAGCTCCTTCCAGCTCAGCCTGGCCCTCCTCATACTTCTGCTTCCACTCTGCCAGAACCTAGGAGTATCCATGGGAGTTTCATTAGATGAAGAGTTTTGAATCAGAAATATGCTACAGTTAATCATATAGCAGACAGAAAATATCAACCTAAGGTGAGGTTTCTTTGTTTTCACCTTGTCAAAGTTCCTCTGCTTCTTGTCGAGGTTGGCGGCCATTGCGTTTGCTCTCTCAACATCAATCATGAGGTCCTCCACCTCTCCCTGCAGCCTCTGCTTGGTCTTCTCCAGGGAGGCACATTTGGAGTTGGTCGCCTCAATGGTCTCCTCAGCATCCTGAAGTCGCTGGGCCAGCTTCTTCCTATTGGACAACAGAGGGAGGTTTTAGGGGCTGAAACAAACGTTACAATACATGTTGATGTAACATTTTCTCAGAGCCAAATCCACCATCACCATCAATACCCTATATTTTAGTTTTGCTGATCCGTGCGACTCACTTGGCCTCCTCCAGCTCCTCTGTGCGCTGGATAGCATCAGTTTCATACTTAGTCCTCCACTGAGCCACCTCACTGTTGGCCTTGGACATGCCGCGTTGCAGCTCTGCCTTGGCCTCCTGCTCCTCCTCAAACTGCTCCCTCAGGAGGTCACAGTCATGGCGGGCAGATTGGACACCGTGGGCCAATGCGTTTTTAGCCTGTGAGAGAGAAAGACAAAGAGAGATTGGAAAGATAGTCAAACAAATTATAGTAGAGCTCTCTGAGGGTGGTGTAGTCACCATGTATATGAAGATATGTCTTTAAACCAGGGTTCTCCAACTGGCGTGAAGCGATTTTATTTGGCCCCTCAAGTTTTCTGAATAAAGTAATATTTTGGCGGGGGGGGGGACCATAAAAGACTGTAAAAACACCAACAAATCTGCTCCGTGATTGTAATTTTGGAAATCCAATCCAAAGTTTTCCCATGCACAACAGACAGATCTATGTGATCAGAGGCGTCATGCCCATAGGGGGCACAGGGGGGCACGTGCCCCCTCAGATTTGTCCTGTTGTAGTTTCTCTGTAATACTACTAGTTACCTTGCAATTTTCTGAAGTTGGCTTTAGTCAGCCCAGATACCGTAGGTTCCCAAAATCCCAACCTCATAACTAACTACCAAGAAGCCATTTCAGGCTATCAATCGAGGTAGAGTGGCTAGCTTGTCTAACTATCTTAGCTGGCATGCCTGCTAGAAAGGCTGGTAGACTTAAGAAAAGCAAGCAATAACTAAATGTACTGAATGAGTCTCAAATTCCTTTCAATCTTTTACCCAGATTTTAGCAGAGATATAGAGAAGCATATTTAGTTTCTTTAAAAACAACCACCAGTCAGGAAGTTACAGACAGCTGAAGAGGTATGCTGAGATATGTCGAAAAACAGACATATATATTATTTTTTTTACATTGAATTAAGTATAAAGATTTTGGCTATAGATTGCAGGAAAAAGCTGTTTCAGGTGTTTGAAAAAACACAACCCCCCCCCCCAGGACAGCACCCCTAGCCACCATCACATACTTTGTGACCCATCAGATTTTTTTTGGGGGTGCATGACGTCGCTGCATGTGACCGCATACATGCAAGGTTTGAAATTACGTTTTTGTCAAATATTATATATGTTTATGTTTCTTCCGTTCAATTGGCAGTCTACAAATTATTTGTAATTATGTCCTGACCATCCACTCAAGAAAATAAATCGTCACATGGCTGAATCTAGTTGATGATCCCTGCACTAAACTCTGGGGTCGGTGGAGTCCATCTTGGGTCCCTTACCTTGACCTCCTCCTCAATCGCCCTCTTCAGCTCCTCCACCTGCTGGGTGAAGGCCTGTTTTCCTCTGGTCAGCTGAGACACCAGGGCTTCCTTCTCCTCCAGCTGGCGGCCAAACTCACCTGTAGGGATAGAGGGACATCTTGTTAATGACATCTTTGTTTTCTAAGATTGAACATGTATTTTAATGTATCTTGGGGGCAATGTTGTTCGGTGGTGAATAGTACAATAGAAACGATGTGGACCAGTAGAGGCTCCTCAGAAGAGGAAGGGGAGGACCATCCTCCTCAGTGAAATTACATTGACTTCAATACAAAACCAAGGAGGCTCATGGTTCTCACCCCCTTTCCAGAGACTTACACAGTAATAATGACAACGTACTGCAACCTATCATAGCTCTTGCAGCATGAACTGACATGTTGTCCACTCAATCAAAGGACCAGAGAATGAATCTAGTACAGAAAGCATATGCTACAGTTAGCTAGCACTGCAGTGCATAAAATGTGGTGAGTAGTTGACTCAAAGAGAGAGAAAGAACATAGTTTAACAGATTATTTTCTTTAAAAATGAAGGAGAAGCAAGAGAGAGAGAGATTATTTTCCCTTTCACTTAGCTAGCAAATGCAGGAGAGAGAGAGAGAGAGAGAGATTATTTTCCCTTTCACTTAGCTAGCAAATGCAGGAGAGAGAGAGAGAGATTATTTTCCCTTTCACTTAGCTAGCAAATGCAGGAGAGAGAGAGAGAGAGAGAGAGATTTTTTTTCCCTTTCACTTAGCTAGCAAATGCAGCTAGCTAGTTTAGTCTACTCAAACACCCGGCTCAAACAGAGAGGGATGCTATGTTAGTTAGCTGTCTGTGGCTATCCAACAAGAGAACTCTTCCAAGCCAAGGTAAGCTTTTGGTTTTATTAATTTATTGCCAGCGGGATCCACTGTGTAACTGCTAAACTGCTTGCTGACTGTACTGCATTATTGTAGCGGGTTTACTAAAGTGTTAGTTCCAGTAGCTACGTTGACTAGCTATGACGTTAGCTAATATGGTGACATCGATGTAGGCTGTGTGTAGCGGTTAGTGGTTATGTTATGAAGGTTTGGAACGTTTTTTTCTGCCTGATCACAGACAGCTGGTGTGTTTTGCACTGAAGTCCAGAAGGTAAAAGGTGAGGCGAGAAGGAATTATACAACGAGCAAAATGGTCATGCTGTTTGTATGTGGCTTCTATGAAAGTGAACTGTGTCTGCGTGGGATCAGGGTAGTATTCATTCCGCACATTCTGTTGAAAACCTTTCTTAAACGGAACCAAATAGAACAAAATTAGGATATCATTCCTGAATTTGTCCAATAGAAACTCTTGTTTGCAACTGTTGGACTAATTATTACAACCTAGATCAGCTAGATGCAGGCAAGAGTGTGAAAGGCAGTATTGAATGTATCACGGTCTCTCATCTCGATTACTCATATTCTTCTCTCGACCTGCGCACATACGTTGTAAACTGCTCCTAAAAAAAGATTATTGTCCTCCATCTTAAACATCACCGACCGGCACTAATGTGGACTATGGACATAAATCCCCAACACATTTTATTCTGTTCTACTGAAGGAAAGCATTGGCTTGTTCATTGTTGATGGTACCATTTTCTGTCAGGAGTCTGGCCCTCTGTCCGCTGATGTCGTTGACCTGGCGAACATTCTCATCATTCTTAGTCTTCAGCTCACTCAGCTGGTCCTCAAGAGTACGGCACATCTTCTCCAGATTGCCCTGTTAGTGAAACATGTTCCATCGTTACTTTATATATGTGACTCCTGTCAACATCAGTTGAGTTGAATGGTGATGTAGTTGACCCTCCTCAACACTGCTTGATCAAAACATCACTACTCACCTTAGCCTTGGCGACGGCCTCCATGTTGCTAGAGAGGTCATCAATCTCCATCTTGTACTCGCTCTTCTCCTTCTCCAGCTTCTGCTTAACGCGCTGCAGGTTGTCGATCTGCTCCCCGAGCTCAGCCACACTGTCGGCCTGCTTCTTGCGCAGAGCGGCGGCTGTGGCCTCATGCTGCAGGGTGGACTCTTCAAGATCACGACGCAGCTTCTGGAACTCAGCCTCACGCTTCTTGTTCATCTCAATCTGAGCAGCAGTGGCGCCTCCGGCCTCCTCCAGCCTCTCGCTGATCTCCTCAAGTTCCCTGGAGAGATCGGCCCTCTGCTTCTCAACCTTAGCCCTGGCAGCACGCTCAGCCTCGATTTCCTCCTCCAGCTCCTCAATACGGGCCTAGAACAGGGGACAGGAGCAGGGGGATGAACACTACAATAAAGTTGAAACAATTGAACCTCACAAAGTAATAATAGTATGTATATTTTGCATTAATGTTAAGACCGTTAATATATTCAGTAGATAGTGTCCAATGCAGGATCCAAACTACGATTTTGAGACACCATCTTTACAACAGCAAGATGCACCACGTTCCAACTTATTCAGCCATCAGAATCTATCGGGAAAAATGTGTGCAACCAGAATAATGTTTTTCAAGTCTGTGCTATTCTGTTCTGGAGCTTTGTACCTGGGCAAGTCTGGAGCTTAGACCCCTAGATCCTCTACTGTACCTGGAGTTCCTTGATCTTCTTCTGCAGCTGAGCTCCCAGAGACTGCTCATCCTCAATCTTGCTGAGGAGCTGGGTGGTCTCAAACTCCTTCCTGAGAAACACAAATTTGCCGATTGCAGAGTTAGTTTTGTTTCGATAGTGTAAAGGGAGAGCATTATACCATTCATATTGCTTTTAAAGGAATACTTCAGCATTTTGGCAATATATCTACTTCCTCAGAGTCAGATGAACTTGTGGATACCAGTTGTATGTCTCTGCATCCAGTATGAAGGAAGTTAGAAGTAGTTTTGCAAGCCAACGCTTATTAGCTTGCTAGCAGTTACCATATAATTCCAGTCATTGCGCTAACAGTTAGCAACTTTAAACTGCATGCAGAGACATAAAAATGGTATTCACGAGTTCATCTGGCTCTGGGGAAGTAGATAAAGAGCTTCCAAAATCCTGAAGTATCTCTTTAAGAATCACATGTACATGCTGATTCACAATTACAAGAATTTGCCAAGAACAACCAGTATAGCAGGTAATACTGTAGTCATTTGTTTGTGTTTACTTCTTGATTTTCTCATCAGCTTGCTGCTTGTCATTCTCCAGGTCCATTATGGACTCCTGGGCCAGTTTCAGATCTCCCTCCAGCTTTCTCTTGGCTCTCTCAAGGTCCATACGGAGCTTCTTCTCTTGCTCCAGAGAACCCTCAAGCTAGAAGATAAAAACACATATATTGTTAAAATCTAAACAACTGAAGATAATATCATCTTACATACTATCATGGCCAAAATGTCAAACTCCACTCACGTCGTCCACTTGCTGTTCCAGCTTGGTCTTGGCCTTGGTCAGAGTGTTGACTTTGTCCTCCTCTGCCTGCAGGTCATCCAGTGTCTGCTGGTGGGCTTCTTGGAGGGCTTTCTTCTCCTTGGTCAGCTTGGCAACACTCTCATCCATAGACGCCATCTCCTCTGTCAGGTTTTTAACCTGTAAATGGCCACAACATAATTATAATTATACATTAAGGGGAGATTTAGATTGTTAAATATTGCATTCATTTCATTTAGATTAGAAATGAATCAACAACTACTGTACTATAGATTCAACACTAGAAGGAAGTGTACACCATGCCTATGTTTCATAAATGAAGGGGAGCAAAACATGCAATGAATGTTGGAAGTACCCCCAACTGAAATTCCACTATTGTGTCATAATATTTCCTGCACCCACAATACAACTTGAATTCCATTTCTGTTATGCTATGTTTTGAGTTGATTATTGTTGGTTAGACTGTCTATGGTAAAACACAATACCTTGTTTTCAGTGGCGTGCTTCTCCTTCTCCACTTTGGCCAGGGTGAGCTCCAGGTCATCAATGTCCTTCTTCAGCTCAGAACACTCATCCTCCAGCTTCCTCTTCTTGGCAGTCAACTCAGCATTGATCTCCTCCTCATCCTCCAGCCTCTCGGTCGTCTCTTTGAGTTTGGCCTCCAGCTGGATCTTGCTCTTGATGAGCCCCTCACACCTTTCCTCAGCATCGTTCAGACTCTCTCCTTCCTGGTTTCAGAACAGGAGAAAAAATCATCAGCCTAACTTTATTTATGAAAATATAGACTTAATTTAGTCTAATTGGTCGGACCAAATCAGGAAATATATAAATAATATGGGCAATAACAGTATGTGTGTGTGTGTTTAAATGTTTGTGTAAATGTGCCCTTATGAGTGTGGGTTTGTATGTATGTCTGTCTGTGTATTTGTGTGTGTGGATGTGCCCTTATGAGTGTGGGTTTGTATGTATGTCTGTCTGTGTATTTGTGTGTGTGGATGTGCCCTTATGAAGGTCGTTGCTGACTCACAGATGCGACTTGGAGTGCCAGGTCATTCTTCTCCTGCATCAGGGCCACCAACTTCTCCTCCATTTGCTTCTTTGTGGACAGAGCCTTGGCCAGGTCTGCTGTCATCTTCTCATAGTTCTCCTTCATGTTGGCCAGCTCCTTCTCAGTCTCAGCGCTCTGCAGCAGGGGCTTGATCTTGAAGTACAACTTCATCCATGGCCAGGTTTTGACATTCATGAATGAGCGGATGTTGTATTGGATGGCGAAGATGGAATCTCTGGTCGACAGAAAGGACAGAGTGGCGTGTCAGTGACATCCCACTGGGAGCAGACGTCAGTTCAACATCTAGTTTTGATTTACGTTTGGTTGAGTTGTCAACTGACGTGAATTCAACGTGAAATCAACAAATTATTTCACCATGTTATTGGTTTTCGGTTAAAAGTTGGGTGAAAAAATATGAAATTGCCTAAGGTTGATGATATTTTTGAAATCCACTTTTTTACAATATTATCACATTACATTTTTTGGTTGAAATTATGTAGATATAACGATATAATGCTTTAAAAAGCGTCTTTCTGGGAGTCGAAGAACAACAAAACCTCTAACCCCTTTTGTTAACAGCTGAGGAATCGGTGTAGGGAAATGTAACCACACTTAAACTCATAGACAGCTCTCTAGATGCAACGACTGACAGTCATGCTAAGCTCATGAGACATTTTATGTTCTTCAAGAATTAATGGATAAATATCACAAATGTATTAAATGACAGTGGAACAGCCAAATCCCAAACTGCAGCTATAAAGCGAGAATCCTTAGTTGCTACATCCATTTCTGGACTAAATTAATTAATCCAAAAGCTTTAGTAGACCATTATAAGATGTACTTTCTCATTCTGAACAACTCACAGCATATACAGTATGTAATCATAATGCATTAGATACAGGTGGTTGACAGAAAGCTTTGCCAAGATGTCTACTATTCCTCACCTCCTCTCCATCATCTTGGTAAACTCTCTCCTCATGAGGAATCCACGACTGAGAGCCTGGACCATGCCGACCAGAGTGGCCAGCTTCTCATCTCTCATCTCCTCCAGGACACCCAGCAGACCGGCTTTGAAGAACACCTGAGACACAGGTTAACACGGTCAATGGAACCACAGATTGTGACAGATAGAAAGGCTTGAATCAAAAGAGGGGAACAACACCACTAGATTGATTTAAACAACATTAACTCTGCAATAGTTGCAACCAAACCATGTGACAGGTTGTTTCTAAGTTGTTAGTTATTGTACAGTTGTAGATCAATAATGTACACAGATACAGATAACTGCAGCCATACCACTCTAACACAGTGCACATGATAATGACTTTAGTTTCTCTTCTATACTTGTGATGCATGAATTTGAAGGAAAAACACTACAATTTTCCATTAGTTAACTGAAGAAGAAAGAAGAAAAGAATGGATATACCAACTGAAGATATTTTAAATTATCATTGAAGTTGTGCTTTGACTGACCTTGGTGTGTCCAAACTTGTAATCCTCGTGATTCACATCAATGGACCCAAGCAGCTTCTCAGAAGCCTTCTTGTTGTCCATGAACTGGCCCTCAGGGATGACGCTGGCATTCAGTACTTTGTACCTGAATGAGGAGAAACGTGTAACATATGTCAAGTTGTAATAGGTTGGTAATATTTCATAAAAGTTAAGACTATTCTGATGCTGGGAAAACCCTTGGAGCAGATATTTCTGTGATTGTGTATGTATGTGTGTGTGTGTGTCTGTGTATGTGTGTGCATGTACCTCTGCTTGAAATCAGCATAGATAATTCTGCTGGGGAAGCCCTTTCTGCAGATCCTGATACCCTCCAGTACACCATTACACCTGAGCTGGTGGATAACCAGGAAGTTCTCCATCAGACCTGGTAAAACAAAACAAGTCTCTTTTAATACTCATAAACAGATTATAGATTGGGATTGTTAAGGTTACTGATATTATACTGATAAGATGACATATTTAACTCAATATTTCTTGTACCTGGAGTCTTTGACTCGTTGGGGATCAGGCAGCGCACAAAGTGAGGATGAGTGCTCCTCAAGTTGGTCATCAGCTTATGTAAGTTCTCCTGTAAGAGGGTTACAAACCATTTTCTCAGGCCGACTGTAATTTAGAATAATTGCACCTTTTGAAGGACTGAATCTACACATTTCAAAAGCTCACCCTGAACTGGGAGGACACAGTCTGCATGGAACCACCCTTCTTCTTGCCTCCTTTCTTGGTTGTATCTGTTAAAATGGGGGAAAGTTAAAGATAACTAGAAAAGTACATTTCCTAGAGCGGGTGGAATAAATAGAATAATTTTAAAAGTATATAAGAAATCTAGAGTGGTCTTGTCTTCAGCAAACACACTAATTATAAACCAGAGAATCTCTGGTTAACTTCACACTTATCTAGAGGCAAATGCTGCCAATCAGATTGTGTAGAATAACAACTATTGTATGAGTAAATTAACCCAGTAATAAACCCTGAGAAATTGTGATATATTCAGACTTTAAAGAAAATTGTAACTAGTGCTTAATTTAATCTTGTGACGTGATGCTAGTCTTACCCTCAGGTGGGGCAGCAGGATACAGGGCAGCCAGAATTTTGACTCCTGACTTCCCGTACAGTTGACATACTGAGTCGTTCAGGGGGTCCTTGTTCTTCTCCAGCCACCCAGTGATGTTGTAGTCCACAGTGCCGGCGTAGTGCACCAGGGAGAAGTGGGCCTCTGCCTTGCCTTTGGCAGGCTTGGGCTTCTCAAACGCCTGTGTTTTGCCAAGATGCTGGGAGTACAGCTTGTCCTTGAAGGTAGTGTCTGAAGACTTGGGGAACATGCACTCCTCTTCAAGGATGGAGAAGATGCCCAATGGCTTTACGAAAGGAGATGTATATCAAATTAGTGATATTTACACTTTGGATCACATTAACTCCTTTAGTAAACATGCTGTTATAGGATTATATTCATTTAGAGGCACATAATAGGAAACATATTGAGATCTCAACAGTCAGATGCTGATAATATCTCACACAGCGTTCCATTTGAGCTTTGCTGTTGAGGTCCATTATAATCCTCACAGACATCTTACCTTCTCAATAAGCTCAATACAGGCAGCCAAGTCCATGCCGAAGTCAATGAAGGCCCAGACGATTCCCTCCTTCTTGTACTCCTCTTGCTCCAGGACGAACATGGTGTGGTTGAAAAACTGTTGCAGTTTCTCATTGGTGAAGTTGATGCACAGCTGCTCCATGCTGTTGTACTGTTGATGGAATTTTAAAAGGGATAATTTCATCATACAAGGCTGTAATCCATCTCAATCACAACTAATTGTCTTGTTCTGGTCTCATACTCACATCAAAGATCTCAAACCCGGCAATGTCAAGCACACCGATATAGAACTGCCTTGGATTCTTGGTGTCCAACATCTCATTGATACGGATGACCATCCACAAGAACATCCTCTCATAGATGGACTTGGCCAGAGCCATGACTGAGTTATTAACCTGCAATGATAATACCTCAAATGAATACGTGAGATATTGACCATGTCCAGTGATGAGGTGATGATACATTTGGGAAAACATCAACACTATTAAAACAAATCAATGCACTCGTCCCCAAAATAAATCCGGTTCACAGAGAATGGAGGATGCTTTGTTTGGCCACCTTACCTGAGGCACAGTCTGTCCCTTGGTCACATACTCGTTGCCGACCTTCACTCTGGGGTAGCACAGAGCCTTCAACATCTCAGCTGAGTTCAGGCCCAGCAGGTAGCCAATTTTATCAGCCACTGGAGAGAGAGAGAACCAACAAGAACAGACTCAGGGAGACAATATCGCTTTTTTATGATGTCAAACTGGCAAAATAGTTTGGGTAACTTCTTTGTGGGGTAGGTTTTGATTCTCCCACATCCATCATTTCAAATCATTTGTGGAGGTTGTAATTTGTCTCCAAAAATGATCTCCTGCCTGACTTTCATGTGGCACTGTCTGTCTTAGGTGTTCTATTTCTATGTTGGGGACTGGGAATGGGACTAATGCTCTACATATTGTATATCTATGAGTGGGACTCACCCTCTGTGCCGTCTGGCTCGGCCTGCTCCTCACGCTGCTTCTGCTTGAATTTCAAGTTTCCATGGTGCACTACAGCTCCTGTCAGCTTGTAGATGCCAATCTTCTCATCATTAGTGAAGCCCAGGATTGTAATGGCATCCTGACATTAAAGAGGAAGTACCACAGTGATGAACTGAACTGTAGTTTGGTCAGTTACACTACAGTTCTGTGCTGCTCACTGCAGAACAAATGGGATGGATATATTTGACTGGCTTCTCTGTTCCACATGATTACGCTTGGCAAACACATTAGTAGATGGCAGCACGAAATGAGTTTTACACAGTTCCACAGGACACTTAGTGGCGCTCTCTTGTGGATGTCTTACATGTATGTGCCTCAAGGCGAAGTGTGAAGGCATGAAGAGTTCCTTGAGGCACATGTCTAACTAACACAAGGCATTTAGAATCAAACAAAAAATATCTGAAAATTCTCGACTGCCACCAAGTTGGAATTGCACAGCGCATTCAGTGTGTATGGTGGTCCTATCCATTCCCTATCTAGAGATTGGTTAACCCTTTGTTTGACTCACATCTGTGGCATCCAGCTCTTCCTTGTCGTCGATGCTGGCCACAGCGATCTGACCCTGGCTACACATGGGGAAGTCGTAGGGGTTGGTGGTGATGAGTGACATTTCTGTGGACAACAGAGAACAGCTTGTCAGTTAATCTCTTAGAATTCTGCTGTCCTACTTTACAGTATCTATCCCTCCTTTACTCAATAGATGGACTCAATGATACATGTAGTATATAATGAATAGCATAAAGAGGAGACTGAGACTTGTGGACTAGTGCATCACAGTGTATTACTTGATAGATATTTCCCAGAGATCTGACTCATGTCTAGATGCCTGGTTACCTTGGATGTAATCATTGTAATAGTATTATTAGTGTGGACTATGAATATTTTTAGCAAGTTCCACAGATGGGGGTGGGAATAATTTCCCCTAAAACTCTACTTTGTCGTACCAACTATGTCAGGTTTGTGGCCTGTCATCATCTGGAAGAAGATGTGGTAGCCTCTCTCATCGGGCAGCTGGAAGGAGACTCTGGACTTCTCCAGCAGGTCTGAGCGTGAAAGAGAGAGAGAAAGAGATTGTAATATTATATTTAATTTGATGATTTGATCTCCTAAAAATTATCTGTGTGAATTTAGGAAAGCATTGAGAAACAATCAAAACCAACTCACAGGTTTCAATGTCAGCTTTAGCCAGTTTACCACCTTGGAAGTGAATCCTGATGAATTTACCCTGTAGTAGAGCATGGGGGTTAAAAATAGGTCAACAAAATAATCTAACATTTTACTTTGATAGACCTCTTTAAATGTTACAGTTTGTTGGTCATCTATCGATATAACAATAGGGAACTACTGAAATACATTTTTCCAATATAAGGTAACTTCCACAGTATGCCCTTCATACTTACAAAGCGAGACGAGTTGTCGTTCCTCACTGTTTTGGCATTACCGTAAGCCTCCAGTAGAGGGTTAGCTGCAATGATCTGATCCTCAAGAGACCCCTGATTGAGACAAATACAAGTTGCTCAGAAACTGGTAAAGCACGTTTTTCTCGATTTAACACTTTTTTTTAAACATGATTCAACCAAACCGAAATAAGAAGTCAAACATAAGAACAACCTACCTGCATTTTGCTTGGGTCTACTTCCTTCTTCTTCTCTCCACCAGACACTGCAATGGTGGCAAAGTACTGGATGACACGCTTGGTGTTGACAGTCTTTCCTGCACCGGATTCTCCACTGGTTTATATGACAGAGAAAGAGGGGTTTTAGTTACATGTTTGAGTGTCAGATTGTCTTTCACTAAGAAATAGCATAGAAAAATACACTGTTAACCTGTGTTCTGACATAAGTCTTTAACAAATAATCCTTCTCATCGACTCGTTATTACACATAACCTGCTGCTCTAATCCATCCATATTGTCATGTATTTCATCACACCAAGTGGCCCATCTTATTACAATAGAAACACTTTCTCAAGTAACATTTTAGTAAACAACTTACGTAATCAGGACGGACTGGTTCTCCTTATCTGGAACCAAAAAACATATTGCTTATCATACTCAAGCAACATTATGGGAACATTATTTAATTCAAAGCATCATCATGAATTTCAATTTGGAACATTTTCCATTCAAGGGTAATGAAATTAGATATTCCCAGCAAACTGTTTGAACCTAGACTAGAAAACAGTAGATACCTCTCTGAAGCATATTTCAAACATCCCATCCATCCAACCATCCATCCATCCTTCATCCATCTATCCATCCATGAGAGCTCGTACCAATCAGCATGAACTGAAAGGCGTTGTCAGAGACAGAAAAGATATGGGGTGGAGCCTCCATCCTCTTCTTCCCTCTGTAGGCGTTGACAACCTCTGCGTCGTACACTGGGAGCCACTTGTAGGGGTTCACCGTGGCACAGAAGAGCCCAGAGTAGGTCTGGATGAAAGCATAAATAATTTAGGAGATTAACAAAATCAGATTGACTTTTACCTGGATTGATGTGAGGATGTGGGTGTACTTTGGTAAACTGATGTGGGTCTACTGTATTGATATGTTTTGGTTTCTACCATTCATGTATGTGTGTGTTTATTATGTTCATGTATGTGTGTGTTTATTATGTTCATGTATGTGTGTATTTATTATGTTCATGTATGTGTGTGTTTGTATGTGCAGGTTTCTTACATAGATCATCCATGCTGCATAACGCTCTTTGAGGTTATACAACACAGAGGCTTCATTCAGGTAGGTCATCATGGCCATGTCCTCAATCTTGTCGTACTTGGGGGGGTTCATCTCATAGATGTCTGCATCTTTGAACACTTTTCCTTCCTGAAACAGTCAGAAATCTAGATTACACACAGATCAAAGTGGACATGACTGAATGATTTTTGCTCATTAAATACAATTACAATTGTTAAAAAAATGCATATCAACATTTAATCCAACTACTTTGTTTTCAGCCACTGACACATACATATATATATTTCTTGACTAGTCAATAACAAAAAATCTATGCCATTTTTAAATAGCTGTGTTGATGTGTTTGAAGGTTATATTCTGGCTACAAAAAAACAAGAAATCCTTCATAATATTTATTTAAATTAAATTATTTATAATAATTTATTCATAATATTTATTTTGTTAAAGATTTTATATTGAAATGTTTTTGATCATTTTGATGATTTTTCAAGAAATTGAGTAATTGCACAAACTTGAATACTTTTCAGATCAGACTTACCTCCTTAGTGCCATCAGGTTTTGTCACTGTCACAGTACACTTCCCTTCAGCCCTGGCAGTGACCAGACCCTTAAGGTACAGCTCCGCCTTGTCTGCCACATAGCAGGAGTTCTTTGAATCAAAGGGTGCGGCTTGTGCCTCCATCCGCTCCTTCTCAGACTTACGAAGGTATATGGCAGCCTTGCCGTAGATTTGCATCTCAGCGTCCGTACTCATGGTGACGGATAACTAGGAAAGAGATGAAACAAGAAACATGATTGACTCTGTGGTGCTTCCTCCCCAGTCAACAGAGTTAGGTGAGTGGTATCTCTCTCAGAATATTCTCATCACTTTTTATGTGAAGACTCAAACCATGTCTCACCTTCTTTTTCCCCTCCTACAGATGAATGTGTACTTCTTGGAGGACCCTGTGAAACGTAAGGTGTTGTGAAAACGCACAAGTCTAAAGCAGTGGAGGCTGCTGAGGGGAGGAGGGCTCACAATAATGACTGGAGCGTAGCAAATGGAATGTCATCAGACACCTGGAAGCCATGTGTTTGATGTATATGATACCATTCCACCCTTTTCCAGTCACTACCACAAGCCCATCCTCCCCAATTAAGGTACCACCATCCTCCTGTGGTCCAAAGCCTCATCATTTAGTCCCCGAAGGGATAGAAAGGGATATTTTTATTAAAATGAATACCACTGAAACCCCAGTTACATTCTAGACCCCCCCCCCTCAATTTACAAGCAAGACCATAAATGAAAGTTATTGATCTAAAGTAAAACATTTAAAGTAATTTTTAAAAATGTAACGTTGTATACCAATGCCATTTGATTGCATATTGTCAAATCTTACAAGAGACATGCAGAAGTCAATTCAAACAGTACAGTTAGCTACTGCCTCAGTTGCTGAGTACAAAGATGAGATAAATGTAAACATCTAAGGAGGTGGAGAGGTCTTACCACAGAGGAAGAAGGTATCTGACTTATGGATGCTGGGGCCTCAGCCTCCTTATATCTGGTTGGAAGTGCCAACCAGGCAAAAGTTAATTATGGACCACTCTGGGAAAGGACATGAATTGGATGAGAGACCTCTGTGTGTCTGTGTCTCACTAGCACCTCCCACTTCCAGGAGCACCACACTCCCATGACATTACTTTTTAATGTCATATTTGTCTCTGAAGCGAGATTTGATTACTAATAGTTATAACAATGTCAAAAGTTTGATTCATTCCAATGTTAGTTCTACTGACCCTCATATTTTTTTTTACCTTCATTTAACTAGGCAAGTCAGTTAAGAACTAATTCTTATTTTCAATGACGGCCTAGGAACAGTGGGTTAACTGCCTGTTCAGGGGCAGAACGACAGATTTGTACCTTGTCTGCTCGGGGATTTGAACTTGCAATATACTGTAATGGACTGAGTCCATGTTGCTTCTACTGAACCTCATATACTGTAATGGAGTGAGTCCATGTTGCCCCACTACAACTAAAATAGTTTTCATTAACTCTAATCTGACCGTATTTAGTTCCATTTTAGTGGCATTAATCCTCATCAACAACTTTATATATATGTTCACCTGTTATTTATATTGTTTAGCTTGTAAACACATCTGAACTGTCTCCTCACCTCATGCTTGTGATGTAGATGGTCGTTACCTCGTGCTTTGCTCACTTTGATTTATCATCCTGGTGGAACCATATTAAATTAAGATTTAAATCTAGAATGAAAACATTTCTATATCAGCTTATAAAGCTTTTAAATCTAATGTGTAGTTTTTATCTACAGTTTGATATGTTGAAGATTCTCGAGACACTTTTATTTGTCTCACATGTCAGTTGGCTAAAACGGTCCAGTCGGATTCTTATGACACATATCACCAGTACAGTATTTCAATCATCTTATCCACTCATATTGCTGACAGCGATATAACTGCCTCAAACGTTTATTACACTCTGAAGTTAACCGCTTAGGCAGCTGAGCTGGCTTCAGTAAAACTGTTATAAAATGAATAGGGATTAGTTACAATAAAGTAACAGGTTACTTTACGTTGACGTTACATTTCAGTAAATCGTTACTATGACAGGTTTTGAGAACTTTTAGAAAAGTCAGCTTTAGCAAATTGTAGAGAGAAAAAAAAACATTTAAACAGTTGAGCAAGTTCTTTTATCAAGTCAGGCATTTCACATTCTTCAATGTCGATCACATCTTTTCTGATTTCAAACCTTTTGCATTCAAATGGTTGTTTAAATGCTATTTGTGTGTAATATGGTGCAGGTAAATCAATGTTCTAGGGCGAAATCTTACAGAGCGTTCAGATAGAAATGTATTGTGAAGAACATATAGAACTGTCTGTCAGGCAGAACAAGGAATCATGTCAGCTCTATTTAATACATTTCTATCAGCAACGTTCAGAACATTTCACCTCACTGTTCAGGGTCCGTATCCACCCAGCACATCAGTACAAGAAGCCTCATATCTGCTGGATACACTAGTTGAGCAGGGTGACCATCTGGAAGGATCCCATCTAGGCCTTTTCATTTCTTGGACTGTGCTCTCATCTTCACGACAGCCAAGGTTCATTGTTTGATATATCTGCCAACACCGCCTAATTCTGGCACCGATGCCACCGTTATTAGACAAGATATTTACTTGACGTGTTTGTGGGTTGAGAGAACATTCACACCATGCAGACTAAACGTTTATGACATTAAGTTATTTTAATGTGCAACAATGTAATATGTACGCCTGCAGGGCCGGCTCCAATCATAAGTGACCAATGTGGTTGCTAAGGGGGCCCCAGGGGTTGCTAGGGGGATTCAGTCAGGGTCTCAACTTACTGTTAAGAGTTACAATAGTGTAATAAGGTGCAAGTTATACATGTGGTTATGCATCAGCAGTTTTTCTCTTGTTATGTCAGTCACTGACAATCACTCAACTATGCATGTCAGCTAACAGTTTTTAGATTGTTAACTTACTCTAGCCAGCTATCTAAACTTGTAGTAATCATGGCCAAATACCGACCCGACATGTAGGGCACGTGCCGAGGACCCCTGAACTCCAGGGGGGGCCCCTATTGATTTTGTTAAACAATCTCACTCAGATATCATTAACATGGCATAAGTCATGGCAAAATGTGTAGAATTGCTAGAAATTTGTTTAAAAGAGCAAAAAAGTATCTCTGTCCCATAGAACTGCTTTAAAACTGCACCATTTCTCTACATGTCGTTCAGTACAAACCATTCCGCAACATAGCAAACGTTCAAGCGAACTAAACGCAACTCGTGTGTTTAAATGTTTGTTGAATAGTGCAGTTGGGAGTTAGAGGTCAGCAAGGAAAGACCTGTTTGTTTTATTATTTTATTGCAGTTTCACCTTAGCGACAGTCGGATGTGATGTGAACAGGCAAAAGCGGAGAGGGAGGAGCGCCCTTCTCAAATCTAACAGTAATCTGCACCCCTCATGTTGTCAACAAGGCATCGTGATTCATTGTTCAGAAACATACAACATCTCTTTTCCATAAAATGTGTTTGAATTTTCAAACTAGTTTTCATTGGGAAGGCAGATAAAGGTTTTTTTTTTGTATGTAAAAACACAGAAATCGTACTCATCACTCCACGTGCTTAATTAATTCACTTTTGTTTTGAGACGACTTTGCTGTCGGACAAAATGGGGAACCCGGGAGGCAACCTGGTTCCAAAATGAATGCAATAGACACTAACCCCTTTGACCTCACTGGTATTTTCACCACCCTTTTTAAGAGCTGATCTGATTGGTGAAAATACCAATGATTGAACAAAAAGTTCTGAATTGGGAAGCCTGTCTAAACGCAGCCTAACATACTGAATCTGATTTCAAGTAATTAAGGGCAATATTTTAGATTATGATCATTTGATTCAGCTGAACCCTCTGTGTTATTGCTGGGGTAGAATAAAAGCCTGCACACCATGTGGATGTGCTGTCCAGAACAGGTGTTGAAGGCCCCTGATATACTGTTATTAACTGCCAGACATTATTAAGCAGTTGAGCAAACTATCATTATAAAATTAATTGTACATACAGTGCCTTGCGAAAGTATTCGGCCCCCTTGAACTTTGCGACCTTTTGCCACATTTCAGGCTTCAAACATAAAGATATAAAACTGTATTTTTTTTGTGAAGAATCAACAACAAGTGGGACACAATCATGAAGTGGAACGACATTTATTGGATATTTCAAACTTTTTTAACAAATCAAAAACTGAAAAATTGGGTGTGCAAAATTATTCAGCCCCTTTACTTTCAGTGCAGCAAACTCTCTCCAGAAGTTCAGTGAGGATCTCTGAATGATCCAATGTTGACCTAAATGACTAATGATGATAAATACAATCCACCTGTGTTTAATCAAGTCTCCGTATAAATGCACCTGCACTGTGATAGTCTCAGAGGTCTGTTAAAAGCGCAGAGAGCATCATGAAGAACAAGGAACACACCAGGCAGGTCCGAGATACTGTTGTGAAGAAGTTTAAAGCCGGATTTGGATACAAAAAGATTTCCCAAGCTTTAAACATCCCAAGGAGCACTGTGCAAGCGATAATATTGACATGGAAGGAGTATCAGACCACTGCAAATCTACCAAGACCTGGCCGTCCCTCTAAACTTTCAGCTCATACAAGGAGAAGACTGATCAGAGATGCAGCCAAGAGGCCCATGATCACTCTGGATGAACTGCAGAGATCTACAGCTGAGGTGGGAGACTCTGTCCATAGGACAACAATCAGTCGTATATTGCACAAATCTGGCCTTTGTGGAAGAATGGCAAGAAGAAAGCCATTTCTTAAAGATATCCATAAAAAGTGTCGTTTAAAGTTTGCCACAAGCCACCTGGGAGCCAAATACAGGACCATTCTGGAAGAAAACCTGATGGAGTCTGCAAAAGACCTGAGACTGGGACGGAGATTTGTCTTCCAACAAGACAATGATCCAAAACATAAAGCAAAATCTACAATGGAATGGTTCAAAAATAAACATATCCAGGTGTTAGAATGGCCAAGTCAAAGTCCAGACCTGAATCCAATCGAGAATCTGTGGAAAGAACTGAAAACTGCTGTTCACAAATGCTCTCCATCCAACCTCACTGAGCTCGAGCTGTTTTGCAAGGAGGAATGGGAAAAAATGTCAGTCTCTCGATGTGCAAAACTGATAGAGACATACCCCAAGCGACTTACAGCTGTAATCGCAGCAAAAGGTGGCGCTACAAAGTATTAACTTAAGGGGGCTGAATAATTTTGCACGCCCAATTTTTCTGTTTTTGATTTGTTAAAAAAGTTTGAAATATCCAATAAATGTCGTTCCACTTCATGATTGTGTCCCACTTGTTGTTGATTCTTCACACAAAAATACAGTTTTATATCTTTATGTTTGAAGCCTGAAATGTGGCAAAAGGTCGCAAAGTTCAAGGGGGCCGGATACTTTCGCAAGGCACTGTATTTGATGTATTTTGGCATTGCCTTGGGAGGATAACAACTCTTGATCCAATACATTTTAAAGGTGCTTTAAATGACTCAGTCTGTGCTCACAAAGTAGTTTTATCACCACAGACAGGAGTTTGTCTGAGACACCCCAGTGCTTTGGCCTGAGACACCCCAGCGCCTTGGCCTGAGACACCCCAGAGCTTTGGCTCACGTCAGCATTTTCTTTACATGATTCAATCCATTCAAATGTCACGGCCAGTAAAAATCTAAATCTGGATATGAAATGTCACATACTTTGGCATGGATCCACAAAACAACCAAGCTTGGCTCGGTTCATTCAGATCTTATTTTTCAAGTCACATGTCTCTCTGTAAATCTATTATGGTGTCAGCAATGTGACTAATAAGGTCAAAATAATGTGCTGGCCTGTATCGGATATCTCTGTATTCCACGGCATAGGTTACAGTGGCGTGTATTCTTGGATGCCAAGGGAAACCAGGCTTCTCCCTCCCCAAAAAAATTATCAATAAAAATATGAATTAACATATAACATAAATTATATTTCGTCTCTCTGTGTTTTTATAATTTTCCTTCAACTTGCAAGAGGCTGAATGTATCTCACCGGGGAAAGCATTTGAGAGAAACAGCACCCCCTCTGTCTCTGTATGTGTAAGCCATCTATCTGATGCTGTCTGGTCAAAAAGAGTATGATAATGTTGCGACCCGTAGCATTGAATGCAAGGGGAAGCCAGCGAGCATTTGACCTCCCTTGATATTTTTTCTTCATACAATAATAGCCAATCAGCGTTGAGCTAAACTGAGTGAGTTCAAAGGTGAATTGTCCGGGCGCACAAAAACAAAGTATCAACCTTTTAGTTGACACTGTATTAGACTAAGCACAGGTGAGTTAATGATGTTGAAATGTTGAAATGGTGCTGGAATAGTGGAGAGAGGCAGCTCCTGTGTTCTTCGCAACTTGAGGTAATTCTCTGTGGTTCTAAATCAATAGTTGTTTAGTAGTCCAAAAATGTAGGAGAAATTAACTTGCTTGACCGTGCTGTAGGTCATGTACTTGTCTGTTACTGTACATGCGATATGCTTTGTTGACTCTACTGGGCAGATGTTGCTCTCCGGTGTCATGGTTAAACAAAGGTGTGGTTGATTTTATTCTGCCGCTGTTTCTTCTTATTGTCTCAGTCTTAGGCCTGTATATCACGGTGGCAAGGCACATGAACTTTAACAGGTTATAGAGCAAACAATGCAATTATCACAACACATAGGTTGTAATATGACTTTTTGTTCCTGGCTTGGCTTCCCCAGAGATTTTACCCACTCGCCTCTGCTGATAGGTTATGAGTTCTTCACCTTTCAGCATGCAGTGTGAAGTCAACAGAGGACTAAATGTAATATGAATCTAATACATTTACAAGGAGAAACACTTGGACACTTGTGTTTTTCAGAAAACTGTACAGATCTTTGGACAAACATACTAAATGGCGTAAAGGGCAGGTACAAGACGTCGTCAACAGTTTTACATATAGCTCTTGTCAGTGACCTTCTTCAACCGTGGCCATGATCCAAAACTGTCTGTCAGAAATACATGCAGCCTGAAGTCGTTTAGGATTAGTTTATGACCCTCTGTCATAGAGATGGTATCAAACCTGCTGAACTGTTCTTGAAACTCCAATCTGATCCCTATAGAGTCGATAGCAGAGTCACAGGAAGCAAACTAAAGCAACAGATCATTTACAAGCCCAATATGGCCACGTTCATAAAAGGGTGTGTCAGAAATACAAAAATAAAACGCCGTAGGGGGGGAGAGAATTGAGAACCACTGACTTCAGTCAACCGTTCTCTATTGATACAAGGCCATACGTGAGTCTTTCACACCGTCAATGGCTATAATCATATATAAAAATGTAATGGCATGACACAACAGATTAGATGAACTGGAATGACACTCTCACTCACTGCTGCACAAAAACAACTGCGAACAAACCCCACCCTAGATTTTTCGAAAGAGCCAACTCCTCTCTTTTCCATAAAATATATGTCCGAATTTTCTAAACTAGTTTTCACCGTGAAGGCAGATAAAGACTTCAGATAAAGCGATCAGTTTTGTATGTGAAAACACAGAATCCTACTCAATAATCCACATGTTAACCTATGTCACTTTAGAATGTGAAAACACGGAATCCTACTCATTACTCCACATGTTAACCTATGTCACTTTAGAATGTGAAAACACAGAATCCTACTCATTACTCCACATGTTAACCTATGTCACTTTAGTATTGAGCCAACGTTGCCGTCGGCCAAAACGGGGCACCTGGCTCATGCACGAGAGGCAGCCTGGTTCCAAAACGAATGCAATCAACCCTAACCCGCATCACCCGGGGCATGCCCTGGACATTAATAGAACTCTCTCACTGGTCTTTTCATCAATCACAACAGACAATTTCACATCAGATCCTTTTCAGAGATGTTCTGATTGGTCAAAAATGTTGGGGGAAAAAATCTGAATTTGGACGCCTGTCTATACGCAGCCTAACATACTGAACCTGATTTCAAGTAATTCATGGCTAAATTGAAGATTGTGATAATTTGATTTAGCTGACGCTGCTGTGTTAGTGCTGGGGTGGAATAAAAGCCTGCACACCATGTGGATGGGCTGTCCAGAACAGGAGTTCCAGCCCCCTGATATACTGTTATTAACTGACAGATGTCATTAAGCAGTTGAGTAAACTGTCATTATAAAACTGTGATTGTACATATTTGATGTATTTTAGCAGGGCCTTGGGAGGATCAGATAGTAACTCCTGATCCAATATATGTTAAGGGTGCTTTAAACGATCAGTCTGTGCTCGCAAAGTAGTTTTATCACCACAGACAGGAGTTTGGCTGAGACACCCCAGAGCCTTGGCTCACGTCAGCATTTCTTTTACATCTTTCAATCCATTAAAATGTCACAGCCAGTAAAAATCTAAATCTGGATGTGAAATGTCACATGCTGTGGAGAGGCGGGGTCATGCTGTGGCATGTATCCACATGACAGCCAAGCTTGGCTAATTCCGATTTTATTTTCCAGATCACATATCTCGCTGTAAATCTATTACGGTGTCTTCTGATGGCCTTAGATGAGACTGGGGCACAGAGACTGGGGCACTGAGACTGGGGCACAGAGACTGGGGCACTGAGACTGGGGCACTGAGACTGGGGCACTGAGACTGGGGCACAGAGACTGGGACACTGAGACTGGGGCACAGAGACTGGGGCACTGAGACTGGGGCACAGAGACTGAGACACTGAGACTGGGCCACAGAGACTGGGACACTGAGACTGGGGCACAGAGACTGGGGCACTGAGACTGGGGCACAGAGACTGGGGCACTGAGACTGGGGCACTGAGACTGGGGCACAGAGACTGGGGCACTGAGACTGGGGCACAGAGACTGGGGCACAGAGACTGGGGCACAGAGACTGGGGCACTGAGACTGGGGCACAGAGACTGGGGCACAGAGACTGGGGCACAGAGACTGGGGCACAGAGACTGGGGCACTGAGACTGGGGCACAGAGACTCGATCACTGAGACTAGGGCACAGAGACTGGGGCACTGAGACTGGGGCACTGAGACTGGGGCCAAGTGAGTCTCATGAAATAGTCAGGGAAGACAGGTCAGGACACTCCCTCTTAAAACACCCAACATGCCAATAAAATACATGTTCGAACATTCAAACTCATTTTCATTGGGAAGGAAGACACATTTTTTTTTAAATCAAAAGCAATCACTTTTGCATTGTGAAACCGCAGAATTCTACTCATTACTCAACCTATGTCACTTTTATTTGGAGCCAATTTCGCCGTCAGCCATAACGGTTCAAACACGGGAGTAGACACTACCATGATTCCCCCGGGGCATGCCCGGGACAGTAATAGAACTCCCTCACTGGCCTTTTGACCAATCACATCCTTTCACATCAGATCTTTTTTTCAGAGCTTGTCTGAATTGGCCAAAGAGACCAATTATTGAAAAAAAAAGATCAGTATTGGGCTGGCTATCTAAAAGCAGCCTGAACCCACTGTGTTAGTGTTGGGCTGGAATAAAAGCCTGCACCCCATGTGGATGAGCTGTACAGAACAGGAGTTGTAGCCCCCTGATATACTGTTATTAACTGCCAGATGTCATTAAGCAGTTGAGTAAACTGTCATTATAAAACTGTTATTGTACATATTTGATGTATTTTATCAGGGCCTTGGGAGGATCAGATAGTAACTCCTGATCCAATACATTTTAAGGCTGCTTTAAATGGTTTTATCTCCACAGACAGGACTTTGACTGAGACACTTTTCAAGCATCAACATCTATAAGTGACTTTGTTGAGCTTCACAATACATTTTTGATACTTTCGAATGATTTGGACATGATGCCCGAAAAATGCCAAAATCGGTCCCATGACTTGAATGGAAATTCTGACACAAATGCTAAAACTCTAGCATTTGGAAACAGTGCCAGGGAAACTAAACCCAAGCATGGATTGCTGTAATACCTTATCCATATCATTCGTACAGGGTTAGAAAACCAATGTGTAATATTGTAATTTGGATATACTATCCCTAAACATCAATCCAGGCGTTCTGAGATCTGGCATTCATCTGCAACGTAGTCAGCTTGGACGGTGGCCATTTGCTTCAGAACCACAGATAAAAAATAAAAAACTGCAACTCATGTTAGCTGACAGAGTGGGTAACTGTTCACTGCTCCAAAACCTGCCTTCTGTCACCATGTATCTGGTCTGTGTTGACTGACTGTTGGGCCTTCATTCCAACCTAAAGGCCAAAACAGTCTGTGGATTCTATTTATAGCCGTCTCGTAAAAGTGTGAAGCATCTGCTATGTGTGAAGCCTCCGCTCTGCTGACGAAGCTATCTAGGGGGTCACGGTTTGGGGGGGGAATGTAGCAGATGAGGATCTCTCAGCCTGATGTGTCTCGACTGAATAGCTAGGTTTTGGGCGGCGCGACAGGGTCATATGTTTCAGGAGGGCAGTCGGTGCCAAACAGCCTGATGTGTCTAGACTGAATAGCTAGGTTTTGGGCGGCGCGACAGGGTCATATGTTTCAGGAGGGCAGTCGGTGCCAAACAGCTTGATGTGTCCCGACTGAATAGCTAGGTTTTGGGCGGCGCGACAGGGTCATATGTTTCAGGAGGGCAGTCGGTGCCAAGCAGCCCGACATCCTTTACATGTGGTTCAAAGTGAACGTTGCACAAATAATAAAACGCTTTCTGTGTCTGAAACATGTCTTGCCTACTGCTTAGAAGTGCAGTCACCTCCAAAATGATTGGCACCTTTGATAAAAAAAATGAGCAAAAATACTGTATAAAATAAATAATTCAAATACTGAGCTATGTTGTACGCAAAAAAAATAAACATTTTGGGAAATGTTCATACAAGTCATATTTTCTTCGGAGTGGCTGCAGATCAGACTATTCCCTGACCTTTTTATTTCTTCTGCTGACCAGCTAAAAGTCTCGGAAGCTTCTGCTCGTCTGCGGGATTCTCTACAGTAGATGTTTTTAAGTAGCTGCTGCTCACTCTGCTACCGCTTCCCCGTCCTTCCTCCCAGCAGCAATGATCGGACACCTTTGTCTATTTTAGCGTAGTCTACAAACTTCTTTGTCTGTTGTAACAGTAGGCTATTGCTAACATAAGTACGACACAAATAACAGGCAGTCTATTTAGGCAAGCTATTTATAGTTAGCATATCAAACACAAGCAAGACACAGACAGGCAGTCTAAACAGCAAGCATTTTATTTTTCATTCATTGCACACAATGGCTAAGCAGGAGGCAGACAGGCCGTTCAAAGTAGGTAGTGTTCTTTTTTTCAGCATGATATGACAAATAGCAGTAGGCACTGGGCCTGTTGCAGAACGAACTCGCCCACTATCAAACTCTGGTTAGCTGCTACACGCTTCAGCTGCCCAGAGTTGGAACAGCTCTATCAAATTGTGGTGCTCAGCAACTCAGGCAACAATATAAATATTACACCATCATTACAAATGTAAACGTGTGGTTAGAAGGCAGATTGTTTTGACCCAATGCTATGTGTAGACTGAGCCCTGCTTCTGCTACTGCAGTATCCCACTGAAATCAGACAGAGAAGGTTGTAGCCTACATCCTAAATTAGCCAAGAAAATATATATTGTTTTTGGGAATGTTCATTCAAATAGCCACAGGGTTGTTCTTTCTGCTGTTCAGAAATATGAGGCAGAGACATCGGCTACATCATCGTGTCGATCATATCGGTTGAGGGTTGAGACATCGGCTACATCATCGTGTCGATCATATCGGTTGATGGTTGAGCCACATCATCGTGTCGATCATATCGGTTGAGGGTTGAGACATCGGCTACATCATCGTGTCGATCACATCGGTTGAGGGTTGAGACATCGGCTACATCATCGTGTCGATCATATCGGTTGAGGGTTGAGACATCGGCTACATCATCGTGTCGATCACATCAGTTGAGGGTTGAGACATCGGCTACATCATCGTGTCGATCATATCGGTTGAGGGTTGAGACATCGGCTACGTCATCGTGTCGATCATATCGGTTGAGGGTTGAGACATCGGCTACATCATCGTGTCGATCATATCGGTTGAGGGTTGAGACATCGGCTACGTCATCGTGTCGATCATATCGGTTGAGGGTTGAGACATCGGCTACATCATCGTGTCGATCACATCAGTTGAGGGTTGAGACATAGGCTACATCATCGTGTCGATCATATCGGTTGAGGGTTGAGCCACATCATCGTGTCGATCATATCGGTTGAGGGTTGAGACATCGGCTACATCATCGTGTCGATCACATCGGTTGAGGGTTGAGACATCGGCTACATCATTGTGTCGATCATATCGGTTGAGGGTTGAGCCACATCATCGTGTCGATCATATCGGTTGAGGGTTGAGACATCGGCTACATCATCGTGTCGATCATATCAATTGAGGATTGAGACATCGGCTACATCATCGTGTCGATCATATCGGTTGAGGGTTGAGACATCGGCTACATCATCGTGTCGATCATATCGGTTGAGGGTTGAGACATCAGCTACATCATCGTGTTGATCATATCGGTTCACAGTTCAGAAGAGGGGGATTAAAGAGAGAAATGTGCAGGGAGGGGGAGGATGAGCAGCAGAAATGTAAGAAACATTTCAGGACAATTTGTGTTATAGTCTTGGTAAGTGTTGGGTGTTTTAAGAGGGAGTGTCCTTACCTGTCTTCCCTGACTATTTCATGAGACTCACTTGGCCCCAGTCTCAGTGTCCCAGTCTCAGTGCCCCAGTCTCTGTGCCCCAGTCTCTGTACCCCAGTCTCTGTACCCCAGTCTCAGTGTCCCAGTCTCAGTGCACCAGTCTCAGTGCCCCAGTCTCAGTGCCCCAGTCTCTGTGCCCCAGTCTCAGTGCCCCAGTCTCTGTACCCCAGTCTCTGTACCCCAGTCTAATCTAAGGCCATCAGCTCCTTCAAGAGTATCAAGTGTCTTTTTTCATTCAGTAAGTTGTTGCTAGGGCAATTTAATTCAAGTTCCGATCCTCTACCTAGTAGCCTACTTAATAATTGTTGTTTGAGCTGTCTATTGGTCAGTACTTGTGACTGTTGCTGTGGACATAGATTCATTTTCAGGCCTGTTTATGTAATTGTCGTGCTAATTTGTAGGCCTGTTGTCTTCTAGGGGGGGGTATTTTTCTTCACCTCTGCTAGGCAAGTGGCAATTAGACTGGGTAGTTAGTGTCTCCCTGGTTTTTTCAGCAGCAGCTGTAAGCGGCGGTGTTGTCGCCAAAACTAAGACTGTCTCCGAAACAAAAATGTTCTGAGTTTTTCAAAGATGTACAGAGTTATTCAGAGGAAGGAAAGAGAGGAAGGCTCTCTTCTATCTCTGTTCGTTCCTCTACTTGTTGGTTTTACAGACGTCCATAGCGCCCCACTGCCCATGGCTGCCAACCCTTCTAATTTAGTGGACTCTGCGCGCACAGCCCATGTGGAAATCCTGGATCTGCGGTCATCTGCGGTCATTTCAGCCTATGCTGCCCTTTTTGGTCCATGACAGAGACATGGATAACTTAATTGGAGATTCTCTTTTCCCTCTCTCTCCTGTCCATCTCCTCATTTGAATTCCATGCTGTCACTGTAACTCAGCCCCTACCCACTCAATGCAGAGAGAAACAACGGGTGTGGACTAGCCGTGAAATGTTTACTTATGGGCCCTTACCAGCAATGCAGAGAGAAACAACAGGTGTGGACTAGCATTTTAGAGCGGCCTTTTATTGTCCCCAGCACAAAGTGCACCTGTGTAATGATCATGTTGTTTAATCAGCTTCTTGATATGCCACACCTGTCAGATGGATGGATTATCTTGGCAAACGAGAAATTCTCACTAACAAGGATGTAAACACATGTGTGCACAAAATGTGAGAGAAATACGTTTTTGTGCATATGGAACATTTATGGGATCTTTTATTTCACCTCATGAAACATGGGACCAACACTTTACATGAAGCGTTTCTGTATGTTTGTTCAGTATAATAGTAATGTCATAGTGTAAAAACAGTTGAACTGTTTCTAAACAGGTGAGCTGGTTACATGTTCTGGTGTTTTGTGGTGGAAAACTGAGTGGGTTGAGCATAATAGGCCAACCATGTTCCCCATAGATATACAGGCTAGAAATGTTTTAACAATTTAAACAACAACAAATAATGTGTAGCTTGCACTCAATTGCCACTCCCTGTTGCACACAACAAGCTTCACAAGGGGATTTATGGCTGATTTAAGATGAAATCGTCAACCCTGCTACAGTCTGTTACAGTCAACCCTGCTACAGTCAACTCTGTTACAGTCAACCCTGCTACAGTCAACTCTGTTACAATCAACTCTGGTACAGTCAACCCTGTTACAGTCAACTCTGGTACAGTCAACCCTGTTACAGTCAACTCTGGAACAGTCAACTCTGTTACAATCAACTCTGTTACAGTCAACTCTGGAACAGTCAACTCTGTTACAATCAACTCTGGTACAGTCAACTCTGGTACAGTCAACTCTTTTACAGTCAACTCTATTACACTCAACTATTTTACAGTCAACTCTGTTACAGTCAACCCTGCTACAGTCAACTCTGTTACAGTCAACTCTGTAACAGTCAACTCTGGTACAGTCAACTCTGGTACAGTCAACCCTGCTACAGTCAACTCTGTTAGTCAACTCTGTTAGTCAACTCTGTTACAGTCAACCCTGTTACTTTATTTGGCACATAGTAGGCACATACTATAGTATATTTTTTTTATTTAACCTCTTGAGATTGGAAAACGTGCTTTTTATGAAGTTGAACATGTGCTTTCTATGCCAGAGTGTTAAAGCCCACATGCAGTCTTTTTTATTTTCAGATCATCATTGTGTTTATTTAACGAAAATAACTCCCAATACATTTTTTTTTTTTTTTTTACTATTTATTTCTCTGACCCTCCTTTTGCCATTGAAATACTCAGGGCCCAGTTTCCAGATAGCGATGGAATTTAGGCTTAGGAGTGTTTTAATGATGCAACTTTCCTACAACCGCCGAAGATGTAAAAGTGCGTTTCACAAAACACCACGCAGAGAGAACGGTCGCTAAGTGCGTCCTTTGAGCATGTGTGGATACTGATATAAGATCGGAAGAAAGGGAGCACTGCTCTCGGATCAGTTTTCTCCATTCAAATCTTACCTTAACATTACAATTATTTCACAATACCGACGACGGATCGGCTACTAGAGAGGTATTTCCACCTATGGCTGCAAATGTTGATGTGGCTTATTGTAATGCTTACCCAATAAAACGGCACTAAATCACGGATTTGGCACATCATTGCGCACATGTTAGGCTACCCATCATTAAATAAATTGAGACAAATTACAGACAGTAGTCTACAAGTATCAAAATATAACTCAATTAATTGAACATGAAACGTATATCAATATGATTGAAATAGGCCTATTTCCGCACACTATTTACATTGAATATAGTCATCTCGTTTTTCATTTTGAAGCGTCGTTGCTTGTTTGTATCAATTGAAAAGATATTTCCAACTTTGTATTTGTAGTCAACTTTGTTGTGTAGTTATCAGCCGTCACAGAGAAACTGATAAACGATAATTCTATGTTTACCCGAGATGTGTATAAAGTGATGGAGAAGGGTAAAATAAACCCATCGAACGATGCAATTAGCTGTTGTTCCAGTGTTCGGAGGCAGTCGTTATATTACGAGCATTTTCAAGTGCAACGTCATTAACGATGATTTTTGGGAAACAACTAGTAGATTTAACGATGCTCCTACGAAGTTTTCAACATATGAAAACCTATCAAAAACATATGCCTAACAAACCCGACTAACTTGAAAGGGTGGGTTACCAAAAACAAGTTAAACATAAAAATCATTTTCAATGGAGATTTGTCCATTGGTTACCACAGGAGGACCCCAAAGGAGACCGGTCACACTGGGTATCAGGTCAGCCCACAGCTCCCCCACCTGGAAAGAGAGAGAATTACAACAACAGTCAGTCAATAACACAGTCATTACAGTCATAATCTATTCTATTCATGCGTGTGTGTATATAGTAAAGATTATATATAGAATTTAATGGCAGGTTGTCGTTATAGGTGATATGTGTGTGTTTGTCCTGAACTTTGTTGCTGTTTTTAATATTGTTTTTGAGAAATGTGAGAGCTCAGAGAGGTATACCACCTAGCAGGATTAATGATTTAACATTTTTTAGAAAGATACGTGTGAAATTGGGATGGTGTAATTAAATCAACAACCAAAAACACATATTGAAGTTTATCTTTCTTAATTAACTTGAAAATCAATAGGTCTTTTTGGTTGTCAAGTTAACTATCTAACTCATTGATTCTGCTGTGTAGTAGACCCCTAAGAGGTCTCACATTATATGCAAATATATTAAAACAGCTCTCATGTAGACCCCTAAGAGGTCTCACATTATATGCAAATATATTAAAACAGCTCTCATGTAGACCCCTCAGAGGTCTCACATTATATACAAATATATTAAAACAGCTCTCATGTAGACCCCTCAGAGGTCTCACATTATATACAAATATATTAAAACAGCTCTCATGTAGACCCCTCAGAGGTCTCACATTATATACAAATATATTAAAACAGCTCTCATGTAGACCCCTCAGAGGTCTCACATTATATACAAATATATTAAAACAGCTCTCATGTAGACATCTCAGAGGTCTCACATTATATACAAATATATTAAAACAGCTCTCGTATAGACCCCTCAGAGGTCTCACATTATATACAAATATATTAAAACAGCTCTCATATAGACCCCTCAGAGGTCTCACATTATATGCAAATATATTAAAACAGCTCTCATGTAGACCCCTCAGAGGTCTCACATTATATACAAATATATTAAAACAGCTCTCATATAGACCCCTCAGAGGTCTCACATTATATACAAATATATTAAAACAGCTCTCATATAGACCCCTCTGGTGAGTGAGGTTTCTAATGTGTTTACTTCTTTGTCCAGAGTCCTCCTCTTCTTCCTTGACAGATATCTCTTCTTCCTCTTCTCTCATTCCTCTCTCCTCCATCTCCCCTCTTTGACTCCTCTCTCCTCCATCTCCCCTGTGACTGGTCTCTCATCCAACTCCTCTGTGACTGCTCTCTCATCCAACTCCTCTGTGACTGCTCTCTCATCCAACTCCTCTGTGACTGCTCTCTCATCCAACTCCTCTGTGACTGCTCTCTCATCCAACTCCTCTGTGACTGCTCTCTCATCCAACTCCTCTGTGACTGCTCTCTCATCCATCTCCCCTGTGACTGCTCTCTCATCCAACTCCACTGTGACTGCTC
Source organism: Oncorhynchus mykiss (assembly GCF_057628025.1). Taxonomy (NCBI): domain Eukaryota; kingdom Metazoa; phylum Chordata; class Actinopteri; order Salmoniformes; family Salmonidae; genus Oncorhynchus; species Oncorhynchus mykiss. Next base: position 11,029,283 of record NC_143034.1, read on the forward strand.
TCTCATCCAACTCCTGTGACTGCTCTCTCATCCAACTCCTCTGTGACTGCTCTCTCATCCAACTCCTCTGTGACTGCTCTCTCATCCAACTCCTCTGTGACTGCTCTCTCATCCAACTCCTATGTGACTGCTCTCTCATCCAACTCCTATGTGACTGCTCTCTCATCCAACTCCTATGTGACTGCTCTCTCATCAAACTCCTATGTGACTGCTCTCTCATCCAACTCCTATGTGACTGCTCTCTCATCCAACTCCTATGTGACTGCTCTCTCATCCAACTCCTCTGTGACTGCTCTCTCATCCAACTCCTCTGTGACTGCTCTCTCCTCTCCTCCTTTTTCTTTTTACAGTCCCACAGAAAACATGACAAAGTAGTGCATCAGTCTAAGGCAATATTTAACCAAATCATTACAGCCATGTCAAATTAGGCTTTCAATAGCAGCTTATAAACCGGTAAAATCTAATGTGTATTTATTTACAGTATCTACAGTTTGATCTAATGAAGCTGCTGGAGGGGCTTTTATTTGTCTCACTTGTCAGTTGGCTAAAACGGTCCAGTAGGATTCTTATGACTTACATAACAACATATCAGTATTTCAATCATCTTATCCACTCATATTGCTGACAGCGATATAGCTGCCTCAAACATGTATTACACTCTGAGGTTAATCGCTTAGCAGCTGAACTGGCTTCAGTAAAACTGTTATAAACTGAATAGGGAGTAGTTGCAATAAAGTAACAGGTTCCTTTACATTACGTTTCAATGAATCCCACCGCGGACCCACTCATTAGGCAGGATTAGGCGTCCAGCCTATGTGGGCAGATTGACGAGGGCGGCATTTTCCAAACTGACCAAGACGTACCTCCAACAACACATAAAACATAATTCTGCCCAAAAACCAGGACCATTGATTTCAACCAGTGCCATATGGACATTTTAGGTGAGCTCTGATGTCGCCCTTTGATCATCAGTGCCATATGGGCATTTTAGGTGAGCTCTGATGTCACTCTTTGATAATCAGTGCCATATGGACATTTTAGGTGAGCTCTGATGTCGCCCTTTGATAATCAGTGCCATATGGGCATTTTAGGTGAGCTCTGATGTCGCTCTTTGATAATCAGTGGCCAACTTTGTCAAAGGCAGGGGAACAAAATATTTTGCTTGTCCATTCCCCATTCCCATCTGGAAGGATCCCATCAAAGCCTTTTCATTTCTTGGACTGTGCTCTCATCTTCACTGCAGCCAGGGTTTATTGTTTGGTATATCTGCCAACACAGTCTAATTCTGGCACCTATGCCACTGTTATTCGACAAGATATTTACTTGACGTCTTTGTGTGTGGAGAGAACATTCTCACCATGCAGACTAAACATGTATGATATTGATTTTAATGTGCAAAGCTCTTGCATGATCTATGACCTGCGTTTTTATATTTGAGGGACATGTTCAGCTCCAAACTTTCTCTGGGCAGAAGTTACCCTCCCGGATAAAACTGACCTTAGATCAGTGTCAGAGGAATATGTACAGCTGTCATACCCAACTAGACAACTGTGCATTTGGCCACAAAGATCTCAACTGACTGTACAGCCATGGTCTCTTCACAATGCAGTGAGCACTGTATCGAGATCTGGGCTGGGTCAATCAGGTCAATTAAGGAAGCAAACTAAAAGTATTTGTCATTTCAAAGTTGTCACGACTTCTACCGAAGTCGTTGACTCTCCTTGTTCGGGCGGTGCTCAGCGTTCGACGTCACCGGTCTTCTAGCCATCATTGATCTATTTTTCATTTTCCATTGGTTTTGTCTTGTCTTCCCACACACCTGTTTTCAATCCCATTCATTAACTGTTGTGTATTTAACCCTCTGTTTCCCCTCATGTCTTTGTCAGAGATTGTTTTATTGTCAGTGTTGTTTATTTGTTGTGTTGGTGCGCGACGGGTCCTCGTACCCATGTTTTTCCATGTCTGTACTATTTAGTGTTATGGAGCATGTTCTGTGGACAGTTATTAAAAGACTCCATTTACACACTATTTCGACTCTCCTGCGCCTGACTTCCTTGCCACCTATACACACGGCGCTGACAATCTCTGACCAAAAAATATGAAGTCAGCAGGAGAGGACACTACGCCCATGGAGGTGGAGGAATGTGTCCGGAAACAAGCGGAGGCGATTGACTGTTTGAGCTCTGTTATGGACCGCATTGTCCAGAATATGGATTGCTGGGAGAGACCGGGAGTTTCTCCAGCGCCACCACAACCACAACCGGAATCTCCCTTGAACGCTTTTTCCCATCCGGAACCGAAGAACCATTTATCTCTACCCACGGGATACAACGGAGATACTGCCGGCTGCCAGGGTTTCCTCCTTAAGCTGAACTTGTATCTGGCCACGGTCTCCCCAGTACCATCTGACCGTGAGAAGAGTTACGCCCTCGTCTCATGCCTCACCGGGAAAGCCCTGGAATGGGCCAGCGCTGTGTGTAGAAAGGAGGATTCGGCGTTGGACCATTTTGAGGAGTTCACCCGCCAATTCCGGATAGTATTCGACCATCCATCCGAAGGCAAAGCAGCGGGTGAGCTCCTCTATCATCTGAGGCAGGAGACGAGGAGTGCACAGGAGTTTGCTTTGGAGTTTAGGACCTTGGCTGCCGGCGCTGGATGGAGCGACAGGGCCCTGATCGACCATTACCGTTGTAGTCTACGCGAGGACGTCCGTCGGGAGCTGGCTTGTAGAGACACCACCCTCACCTTCGACCAGCTGGTGGACATGTCCATCAGACTGGACAACATGCTGGCTACTCGTGGACGTCTAGATCGGGGTCTGGTTGTTCCATCCTCCCGCACCCTCTCTCCCGAACCTATGGAATTGGGAGGGATGGTGCGCAGGGAGACCGGAGGGGGTTCCCGCTCGAGCACCATTCATGGTCGCAGAGGGCACACTGCTGGTCGGTGCCGGGTTGGTTCCTCTGGGAATAGAGAAGGCAGGCAGGGCATTCTGGCATCACCCCAGGTGAGTAGGCACCATTCTCATCCAGAGCCCTCTGTTGCACTAATGTTTGTTTCGGTCTCTTTTCCTGATTTTTCCCTGCATTCCCAGTATAAGGCACTAGTAGATTCAGGTGCGGCTGGGAATTTCATTAATAAAAGTTTAGCTCATAGTTTAGGGATCCCTATTGTTTCTGTGGATATGCCTTTCCTTATTCATGCCTTAGATAGTCGACCATTAGGGTCAGGGTTTATCAGGGAAGTAACCGCACCTTTGTGTATGATAACGCAGGAGGGTCACAAGGAGAAGATTAGTCTTTTCCTTATTGATTCTCCTGCGTATTCTGTGGTGCTAGGCCTACCCTGGTTAGCTTGTCATAACCCCACTGTTTCTTGGCCACAGAGGGCTCTCAGGGGGTGGTCGCGAGAGTGCTCAGGTAGGTGTTTAGGGGTTTCCGTTGGTGCTACTACGGTGGAAAGTCCAGACCAGGTCTCCACCTTGCGCATTCTCCCCGAATATGCCGATTTGGCTCTCGCCTTCTGTAAAAAGAAGGCGACTCAATTACCACCCCATCGACGGGGGGATTGTGCGATAGATCTCCTGGCAGACGCTGCGCTTCCCCAGGAGTCACGTGTATCCCCTGTCGCAAGCGGAGACGGAGGCTATGGAGACATATGTCTCTGAATCCCTGCATCAGGGGTTCATTCAGCCATCCATTTCACCCGTCTCTTCGAGTTTCTTTTTTGTGAAAAAAAAGGATGGCGGTTTACGCCCGTGCATTGATTATCGAAGTCTAAATAAAATCACTGTGAAATATAGTTACCCGCTACCTCTGATCAATACTATTATTGAGTTAATGCACGGGGCACGATTTTTGTGCGTACAATCTGGTGCGTATTCGGAAGGGTGATGAGTGGAAGACTGCATTTAGCACCACCTCAGGTCATTATGAGTACCTTGTCATGCCATATGGGTTAATGAATGCTCCATCAGTTTTCCAATCATTTGTAGATGAGATCTTCAGGGACCTGCACGGGCAGGGTGTAGTGGTGTATATCGATGATATTCTGATACTCGGCTACACGCGCCGAGCATGTGTCCCTGGTGCGCAGGGTGCTTGGTCGCCTGTTGGAGCATGATCTACATGTCAAGGCTGAGAAATGCTTGTTCTTCCAACAATCCATCTCCTTCCTAGGGCATCGGATTTCCACTTCAGGAGTGGAGATGGAGAGCGACTGCATTACAGCCGTGCGAAATTGGCCGACTCCAACCACGGTAAAGGAGGTGCAGCGTTTTTTAGGGTTTGACAATTACTACCGGAGGTTTATCCGGGGTTTTGGTCAGGTGGCTGCTCCCATTACCTCACTGCTGAAGGTGGGCCCGGTGCGCTTGCAGTGTTCGGCTGAGGCGAACAGGGCTTTTGGGCACCTGAAGACTCTGTTTACCTCGGTGCCTGTGTTGGCTCATCCGGATCCCTCTTTACCATTCATAGTGGAGGTGGGATATATCCGAAGCTGGGATAGGAGCAGTGCTCTCTCAGCGTTCGGGTACGCCACTGAAGCTTCGCCCCTGTGCTTTCTTTTCGAAGAAGCTCAGCCCAGCGGAGCGAAACTATGATGTGGGGAACCGACAGCTAACAGCTGTCGTAGAAGCCTTGAAGGTGTGGAGGCATTGGCTTGAGGTGGCTAAACACCCTTTTCTCATCTGGACTGACCACCGCAATTTGGAGTACAGCCGGTTCTGGCTCCTTGGCATCAGAGCCAGACCGAGGCTCCTGCGGTGGACAATTGGTTTCGGCACGCTGAGGAAACCTGGGAGGCAGCCCACGTCCACCTTCAGCGTGCCATAAGGCGCCAGAAAATTGGTGCAGACCGTCGCCGCAGTGAGGCCCCAGTGTTCGCACCAGGGGACAGGGTCTGGCTCTCGACCCGAAACCTGCCCCTCCGCCTGCTCTGCCGGAAGCTGGGTCCGCGGTTTGTGGGGCCGTTTAAAGTCATGAGGAGAGTGAACGAGGTATGTTACAGGTTACAACTGCCCACTAATTACCGTATTAACCCCTCGTTCCATGTGTCTCTCCTCAGGCCGGTGGTGGCTGGCCCGATCCAGGAGGCTGAAGTGCGTGATGTTCCTCCGCCTCCTCTAGACATCAAGGGGGTCCCGGCGTACTCTGTTCGTTCCATTTTGGATTCGAGACGTCGGGCAAGGGGCCTTCAGTACCTCGTGGACTGGGAGGGTTACGGGCCGGAGGAGAGATGCTGGGTTCCGGTGGAGGACGTGTTAGATCCTTCCATGTTATCAGAATTCCACCGTCTCCATCCGGATCGCCCTGCACCTGTACTGTCACGACTTCTGCCGAAGTCGTTGCCTCTCCTTGTTCGGGCGGTTCTCGGCGTTCGACGTCACTGGTCTTCTAGCCATCATTGATCTATTTTTCATTTTCCATTGGTTTTGTCTTGTCTTCCCACACACCTGTTTTCAATCCCCTTCATTAACTGTTGTGTATTTAACCCTCTGTTTCCCCTCATGTCTTTGTCAGAGATTGTTTTATTGTCAGTGTTGTTTATTTGTTGTATTGGTGCGCGACGGGTCCTCGTACCCATGTTTTTTCATGTCTGTACTATTTAGTGTTATGGAGCATGTTCTGTGGACAGTTATTAAAAGACTCCATTTACACATTATTTCGACTGTCCTGCGCCTGACTTCCTTGCCACCTATACACACGGCGCTGACAAAAGTATTGTGAAAGATTTTAATTTCAGTTTTACTTCCTGAATTAACTGAATTGAATTTCTAACATACTGAACCTGATTATAAGAAATTAAGCATTACATTAATTAAGGAAGATTTATTTTTTAGGATTATGATTTTAAAAACAATGTAGTAGGACATTTCCTATATAACTGACTGGTTTAGGATTTTCTGCTGCCAACATGATGAATCGGCAAGAATAATGCATTGAGGAGATGGAGAGGAGGAATACAGGTTTATGGTATTTATTCAACACATTTGAACACCAACCCAGAGCACATGGGGGAGGGTTTGGAATGGAATTTGATTAAGGTTTGGGGTTTAAGAGTTGGAGCTTGAAAGGCCGGTAGGAAGGTTAGGTTGTGGAAGGATGTGGTGGTCTGGAAGAGAAACAAGAGGGAAACATATCAGGAACATCAACATAAAAGGTGGCTCAAGGTGACTAGATAAAGAGAATAGGCTTACAACTGCAGCAACATACAGCCACAAACTTAGGAGATCGCCAGGATAAACATAACAAAGTCATATCATTTAGCATAAACTGATAAACGGATGAATATATGGGTTAACATACATACATACATCTATTTGTGTCATTAAAACATCTGTGACAGCAGACACCAATTCGACACTCTCATTGACCTCCATGCAAAAATTCCTCACTTCGTGGGCTTCTCTTCGTGGACAGATTTGAGAGGAGGAAAACCTCACACTTTGCCTCTTCCTCTCTGATTTAGCTGAACCTGCTGTGGTGCTGGTGTGGAACAAGAGCCTGCACACCATGAGGATGGGCTGTCCAGAACAGGAGTTACAGGCCCCTGATATACTGTTATTAACTGACAGATGTCATTAAGCAGTTGAGTAAACTGTCCTTATAAAACTGTTATTGTACATATGTCGTATTTTAGCAGGGCCTTGGGAGGATTGGATAGTAACTCTTGATCCAATACATTTTAAAGGTGCTTTAAATGACTCAGTCTGTGCTCACAAAGTAGTTTTATCACCACAGACAGGAGTTTGACCTGAGACACCCCAGTGCTTTGGCCTGAGACACCCCAGAGCCTTGGCCTGAGACACCCCAGTGCTTTGGCCTGAGACACCCCAGTGCTTTGGCCTGAGACACCCCAGTGCTTTGGCTCACGTCAGAGTTATTTTCATGATTCAATCAATTAAAATGTCATACCCAGTAAAAATCTAAATCTGGATATGAAATGTCACATGCTTTGGCATGGATCCACAAAACAACCAAGCTTGGCTCAGTTCATTCAGATCTTATTTTTCAAGTCACATGTCTCTCTGTAAATCTATTACGGTATCAGCAATGTGAGGACCTCGTGGTTGACTTATAAGGTCAAAATAATGTGCTGGCCTGTATCAGATCTCTCTGTGGTCCATAGTAAAGGTATGAGGTCTTCACCTTTCAGCATGCAGTGTGAAGTCAATGGAGGGATGCATGTAATATGAACCTAATACATTTACAAGGAGAAACAGTTGGATCAAATGGGGAGTTGTTGTGTTTTACAGCAAGATTTACAGATCTTTAGACAAACAAATATTCCATATTATTACCCCCTGTCAGTGACCTTCTAACATGGCCGTGATCCAAAACTGGATGTCAGAAGTACATGCAGCCTAAAGTCGTTTAGGATTACTGTATGACCCTCCATCATAGAGATGGTATCAAACCTGCTGAGCTGTTCATGAAACTCCAAGTTGATCCAATACAGTCCATAGCAGAGCCACAAGTGTACCAAAGCAACAGATCATTTACAATCCCAACATGGCCATGTTCAGAAATGAGTGTATCAGAAATACATCCAGCTTCCACAGCAATATATCTGAGATACTTATTTTCCACCATAATTTGCAAATAAATTCATTAAAAATCCTACAATGTGATTTTTTTCCTCGTTTTGTCTGTCATAGTTGAAGTGTACCTATGATGAAAATTACAGGCCTCTCATCTTTTTAAGTGGGAGAACTTGCACAATTGGTGGCTGACTAAATACTTTTTTGCCCCATTGTATGTCAACAATCCTTCCTCCAAAGGACCATCTGTGGATTAAATGTCATGAAAATCAATTTTTGTTCAGGTTTCATGATGAATAGCTTTCTAATAGCTACAATAATGTGGCATACAGACTGACTTTCTAGCTAACCTTCCTTTCTCAAGTAGTTAATGTTTCCTCTTTCAGAACCTGTTCATAATACACTTCCCTGCCGGTGACAAGCATACCCATAACATGATGCTGCCACCACAATAGTTAAAAATTCCAAAAGGGATCAACATCATTGCATTCGCTACACTCGCATTAACATCAGCTAACCATGTAACCAATACAATTTGATGTGACTCCCTCCCTGTTACTGGCCTGTATGACAAAGTGAAAAGGAAGAAGCCTTTGTTAAAGAATCCACTCCCATTCTGTTAGCAACAAGGCTGTTAAGTAATACTGCAAGTCAAAACGTTTTGTCATAAATTAAAAACTACAAGGTTGGGTCAAATCCAATCCAACACAGACTGAAACAGTCTATTTTCAAGTATTGTGGTGGCAGCATCATGTTATGGGTTTGCTTGCCGTTGGCTGGGAGTGGGAAGTTTGTCAGGATCCAATGAAATATGAAAGGAAAACCCTGGGATAGGATACAACTTTTCAGCCAGACAATTACACAAATGTTTTTGCCAAAGACACACCAAAATGGATTTCCAAGAGGTGTTAAGTGTTCTGGAATCGTCTGGTCTCAGTCCTGATTTAAATTTGCCTAAAAAACAGAGACTAGGTTTGAATACTGCAATCCATCAATGATTCCTAACCAAATTTGATGAGCTTGAGCAATTTTGACAAAACCAATGGATATATGTTGTGCAAATTTGGTCAAATCTTATTCCAAATTATTCACAGCTGTAATGGCTGACAAAGGTGCTTCCATCAAGTATTAACTTAGGGGCGTGGAGACTTATCCAATTACTATATTTATTTATTTTTATTTGGAAAATTGTATAGCCTTCTTTCACTTTGAAAGAATTTGAGTAAATCTGTAGGAAAAATGGTATAATTTAATAATTTTTCAGATTTAATTTTAAAGGCACCAAACTGTGAAAAAAGTTAAACGGGCAATTCAGGGCACAGCGAGCATTGCAAAGCATCTAGCTAGCTAAAAGCTAGGCTAGGTTGAATATAGCATTGTAGCTAGCAACAAAACAAACAAAAAGTTTGAAAAATGTCAACGTATGCAGTGTCCGTCTCGCAACGGTACCTTGAACCACAAGGGGGCGTTGCTTTTTCACTCCGTTGTGGACATCGCCATTAAAATGCATGACATCCGGGGCAACGTGATGGAGTGTTTATGGGTGATGTGAACGAGGCTTAAGTTCCATCGCTATCGGGAAACCGGGCCCAGACCGATTACCACTGGAATCCGCATAGCGAAACAAAACGTAAGCTTGCGAGGCTTCCGGATGGTTGTACGACATTAAGCAACCTTTACAGTGGCAGGCAAGAAAAGGCCCCTTGCGTAGCCTCTTCTAGGCGTTTATTCCCCTTTATTGGAGAATAGTGATACTACATGTTGTTTGGATATTTGCGATACACACCTACGTATTTATTTGGACAGTGAAGCTAAAACGTTTAATTTGGCTCTATACTCCAGTATATTGTTTCATATGAGGCGACAGTACAGAATGTATTGAGGGTATTTTCATACATATATGTTTTACCGTCGTGGAAAATACCACCAGGGACACCTGAAGTCAATCTTAAATTAATCATTCTCTATTATCAGCAAGCTGGAGAGGTTCCAACAAACTTAATGCACCATAGTACACATGACGATCAGGAGCTCCCCTGGGGCAGTCCCGTTAGTTCTCTTATATACTACTTATATTATATATACTTATATATATACTTATATACTTGTTATATTTGCATGATTTAACTTATTCATTATTCATAATTAATTCATCATTAACATTTGGTTCATGCATGTGACCGACCATTACCTTACGAGGCCTCTTCGCTCCAAGCTGAGACCTTGAAACTGAGACATCTCTTTCGGTTTTCAAAACAATGTTATGGGCGTTCTGCCAAATTGCTTATACTGATAGTGAGGATTCCTCCCAGGCACGATCAATCAATCACTTGCATGAACCCAGACAAATTGGTTATTAGAAAACCACAAACATAAAATGTTCCTTCACAAAATAAAAGCACTTTATGTATCTAGTCCTCCCATTTGAAGGTGTCATAAGTATTGGGACAAAAATCACTTACAGTATATGTGTATTAAAGTAGTCAAAAGTTTAGTACTTGTTGGATGCATTTGAAGTTTTTTTGTTTTTTTTTGATGCCCCACAAGGTGAGATCTTGCATGGAGCCCCAGACCGAGGGTGATTGACCGTCATCTTGAACTTCTTCCATTTTCTAATAATTGCGCCAACAGTTGTTGCCTTCTCACCAAGCTGCTTGTCTATTGTCCTGTAGCCCATCCCAGCCTGGTGCAGGTCAACAATTTTATCCCTGATGTCCTTACACAGCTCTCTGGTCTTGTCCATTGTGGCGAGGTTGGAGTCTGTTTGATTGAATGTGTGGACAGGTGTCTTTTATACAGGAAACAAGTTCAATCAGGTGCAGTTAATACAGGTAATGAGTGGAGAACAGGAGGGCTTCTTAAAGAAAAACTAACAGGTCTGTGAGAACCAGAATTCTTACTGGTTGGTAGGTGATCAAATACTTATGTCATGCAATAAAATGCAAATGAATTACTTAAAAATCATACAATGTGATTTTCTGGATTTTTGTTAAAGATTCCGTCTCTCACAGTTGAAGTGTACCTATGATAAAAATTACAGACCTCTACATGCCTTGTAAGTAGGAAAACCTGCAAAATAAGCAGTGTATCAAATACTTGTTCTTCCCACTTTATGTGGGAACTCCGTCAAGACTGTTGGAAAAGCATTCATCCTGAAGCTGGTTGAGAGACTGCCAAGAGTAGGTGTGTTCAAACTTTTGACTGGGACTGTATGTTTTAAACTTTAATTCATAGGCCAGGTTGTAGCATCCTCATGATGGGTAGAGGGGAAATGAGTATCGTGTAGGAGCCTAAACCTATCGATGTTCCATTGATCTGGATGAATGGAATATGAATGACAGTCATCCAGTCTGCTGTAATAGAAATAAGGCTCATACATTTAAAATATATATTCCTTCTCATCTTAAAACGGCACCAACCGCCACAGCTTTAATTACAGTATAGCCTACCTGTAAAACACCAGATATAATGACTCTTCAACCCTCCATAATAAAGAGAGACAGGATACTGAGCATAGTAATTGAAATACAATATGTTTATTAATTTTTGGTTATATTCCTCTAATTAGAAGTTTTTGTTGCATACGTTTTTTGTGACTAAATTATATACATTTTTCAACTTAAAAAAAAAAAGTGATTATATTTCCAACTAGAACATATGATTGTCTGATTACTGAGGATTCTCTATGGACAGATTTTAGCTATGGATTCCACAATGGCAAATACAACTTCACTGAATTGCCCGTTGTGGCTGCGGAAGGTCTGCTGGTATACAAAGTACTGCATTCCCCAAAAGACAGCTGTATAGTGGACATACTGACATCGACAAGCCATGTCTGGTTTAAGCACCAACAAAATACATACAGTTCCTGTAAAACTGCCTTTTCTCTGCAGTGCTGACTTTTTGCTGATTCCTGAAAAAGTGATATGATGATAATGGCTTATTGTGAACATAGCAGCTTCATCTCAATAAACAATATTCAAACAACTCCCGAACACAGTAAGGCTTCTCTACTGTGCGAGTTAAATGCTGTGTCTTCAAATCTGATGACCGACCGAAGCTTTCCACACAGACAGCATGTTCCACACTCCTTTGCAAGTTTCAACCCCCTTTAAGTAACCAGGTAAGTTATTGTTAGTCATAATCAGTTGGTGTTATATTTTATTAATATAAACTGGTGAAACTATCCCCATATTGACAGCAGAGTTTAGGCTTCTCCCCTATGTGAATAAGCTAGTGTCTTCAGCTCTGATGACACAGCTTTCCTCCTGTGTGAGTTCTCTGATGTTTCTTCAAAGTTGATGACTGGCTGAAACTCTTCCCACACTGAGAGCAGTGGTGAGGCTTCTCTCCTGAGTGAGTTATCTGATGTGTCTTGAGAGTTGATGAATGACCAAAACTCTTCCCACACTGAGAGCAGTGGTGAGGCTTCTCTCCTGAGTGAGTTATCTGATGTGTCTTCAAAGTTGATGAATGACTGAAATTCTTCCCACACTGGGAGCAGTGGAATGGCTTTTCACCCGTGTGAATTAGCTGGTGTTTCTTTAGGAAATATGCACTGGTGAAACTATCACCACATTGAGAGCAGTGGTAAGGTTTCTCTTCTGTGTGCGTTATCTGGTGTGCCTTCAGTTGATATACCCTGGTGAAACGCTTCCCACATTGAGAGCAGTGGTAAGGCTTCTCTCCTGTGTGAGTTAGCTGGTGTTTTTTCAGAGTTGATAACTGACTGAAACTCTTTCCACATTGGGAGCAGTGGAATGGCTTCTCTCCTGTGTGAGTTCTCTGGTGCGACTTTAAGTCTTTTGGATGACTGAAACTCTTCCCACATTGAGAGCAGTGATATGGCTTCTCTCCTGTGTGAATTAACTGGTGTGTCTTTAGATGGTGTAACTGACTGAAACTCTTCCCACAATGAGAACAGCGGTAAGGCTTCTCTACTGTGTGGGTTAGGTGGTGTCTCTTTAGGTTTCCTACCAGACTGAAACGCTTTCCACACTGCGAGCAGTGGTAAAGCTTCTCCCCTGTGTGAGTTATCTGGTGTGTCTTCAGGCTGTGTAACCAACTGAAACTCTTTCCACACTGAGAGCAGTGATAAGGCTTCTGTCCTGTGTGAGTTCTCTGGTGTGTCTTTAGTTGGTTCGACTGACCGAAACACTTCCCACAAACAGAGCAGTGGTATGGCTTCTCTCCTGTGTGAGTTCTCTGGTGCGTCTTGAGTTTGCTTGGTGTTTGAAATCTCTTCCCACATTGACCACATGAGTACACCTTCCTCCTTTTTTGAGTCTGTTTTGATTTGAGGTGAGTTGGACAAATAAAGCTGCCTCTGCAATCTGAGCAGGGGTGGGGTCTACAAGTGTGCCTTCTCAACTCCTCTGGATCATAGAAACTAGTGTAGCAGTCCATGCAATGGTGATGTTTCTGTCTTGAGTTCCTCCGTCTGTGTTGTTGATGGTTTCCTGATGCTGTGGAACTGGGCTCACTGTCTGAACCTGGGTTGGAGATCTCTCCTGTGGGAATATGAACAGATATGGGATTAGAATCAGGAACAGCATTGAAAATGGTCTTTAAAAGACTTGTTTAAAGGCCTAATGCAGCCGTTTTATATCAATATCAAATCCTTTATTAGGTAACAATTAAGTACTTTACTTGAATACACTGAACAAAAATATAAAATGCAATATGCAACATTTTCAAAAATTATACTTAGTTTCAGTTCATAAGGAAATCAGTCAACTGAAAAAAAATCATTAGGGCCTAATCTATGGATTTCACATGACTGGGAATACAGATATGCATCTGTTGGTCACAGAAACCTTCAAGAAAAGGTAGGGGTGTGGATCAGAAAACCAGTCAGTATCTGGCGTGACCACCATTTGCCTCAGCAGGGCGACATCTCCATCGCATAGAATTGATTATGCTGTTCAAATCAAATTGTATTGGTCACATACACCTGTTTAGCAGATGTGATTGCGGGTGTAGCGAAATGCTTGTGTTCCTAGCTCCAACAGTGCAGTAATATCTAATAATTCACAACAATACACACAAATGTAAAAGTAACAATGTTATTAAGAAATATATAAATATTGACATTGACAAAAATACATGAAATGAGTAAAACAGTATGTAAACATTATTAAAATGACTAGTGTTCCATTACTAAAGTGACCAGTGATTCCATCTATGTCAATGGGGCAGCAGCCCCTAAGGTGCAGGGTTGAGTAACCGGGTGGTAGCAGTCTGATGGCCTTGAGATAGAAGCTGTTTTTTGTCTCTCAGTCCCAGCTTTGATGCACCTGTACTGATCTCGCCTTCTGGATGGTAGAGGGGTGAACAGGCCGTAGCTTTGGACTTCCTGTGACATTGTGTGCTATAGGTGTTCTGGAGGGCAGTGCCACGGTGACGCGTTGGGCAGACAACACCACCCTCTGGAGAGCCCTGCGGCTGCGGGCGGTGCAGTTGCCGTACCAGGCGGTGATACAGCCCGACAGGATAATCTCAATTGTGCATCTGTAAAACTTTGTTACGGTCTTAGAGGCAAAGCCACATTTTTTTCAGTCTCCTGAGGTTGAAGACGCATTGTGGGTGGACCATTTCAGATTGTCAGTGATGTGTACGCCGAGGAACTTTAAGCTTTCCACCTTCTCCACTGTGGTCCCATCGATGTGGATAGGGGGCGTGGCTCCTTCTGCTGTTTCCTGAAGTCCACGATCAGCTCATTTGTTGTGTTGACGTTGAGGGAGAGTTTATTGATTGTGGCCTGTGGAACATTGTCCCACTCCTCTTCGAAGGCTATGCAAAGTTACTGGATATCGGCGGGATCAGAACACATCGATCCAGAGCATCTCAAACATGTACAGTGGGTGACATGTCTGGTGAGTATGTAGACCAAGGAAGAAATGGGACATTTTCAGCTTCCAGGAACTGTCTACAGATCCTTGCGACATGGGGTCGTGCATTATCATGCTGAAACATGAGGTGGTGGCGGTGGAGGAATGGCACCATAATGGTCCTCAGGATCATTATCATGCTGAAACATGAGGTGGTGGCGGTGGAGGAATGGCACCATAATGGTCCTCAGGATCATTATCATGCTGAAACATGAGGTGGTGGCGGTGGAGGAATGGCACCATAATGGTCCTCAGGATCATTATCATGCTGAAACATGAGGTGGTGGCGGTGGAGGAATGGCACCATAATGGTCCTCAGGATCATTATCATGCTGAAACATGAGGTGGTGGCGGTGGAGGAATGGCACCATAATGGTCCTCAGGATCATTATCATGCTGAAACATGAGGTGGTGGCGGTGGAGGAATGGCACCATAATGGTCCTCAGGATCATTATCATGCTGAAACATGAGGTGGTGGCGGTGGAGGAATGGCACCATAATGGTCCTCAGGATCATTATCATGCTGAAACATGAGGTGGTGGCGGTGGAGGAATGGCACCATAATGGTCCTCAGGATCTCGTCACGGTATCGCTGTGCATTCAAATTGCCATCAATAAAATGCAATAATGTTCATTGTCCGTAGCTTATGCCTTCCCATATCGTAACCCCACCGCCACCATGGGACACTCCGTTCACAACAGCAAACCGCTCGCCCACACGACGCCATACACACTGTCTGCCATCTGCCCAGTACAGTAGAAACCGGGATTAATCTGTGAAGAGCACCCTTTTACAGAGTGCCAGTGGCCATCGAAGGTGAGCATTTTCCCACTGAAGTCGATTACGACGCCAAAATGCAGTCAGGTCAAGACCCTGATGAGGACGACGAGCACGCAGATGAGCTTCCCTGAGACCATTTCTGACAGTTTGAGCAGAATTCTTTGGTTGTGCAAACCCACATTTTCATCAGCTGTCTGGGTGCCTGGTCTCAGTCGATCCCGCAGGTGAAGAAGTCGGATGTGGAGGTCCTGGGCTGGCGTGGTTACATGTGGTCTGCAGTTGTGAGGCCGGTTGAACATAATGCCAAATTCTCTAAAATGACGGTAGAGGTGGCTTATGGTAGAGAAATGAACATTAGAGCAACAGCTCTGGTGAACATTACTGCAGTCAGCATGCCAACTGCTCCCTCAAAATGGCAGACATCTGCGACATTGTGTTGTTTGACAAAAGTGCACATTATAGAGGGTGTGACGATGCTAATGATGCTGTTTAATCAGCTTCCTGATATGCCACATCTGTCAGGTGGATGGAATATCTTGGCGAAGGAGAAATGCTCACTAACAGGGCTGTAAACAAATTCGTGCCCTAAATTTCAGAGAAATAAGCTTTTTGTGTATATGAAACATTCCTGGTATCTTCAGCTCATGAAACATGGGACCAACACTTTACATGTTGTGTTGATATTTTTGTTCAGTGTAGATTTCTATAATAAATGGGAAAAATAATTGCTTTTTAGGAGAGAAAAAAAAACTATTTCTCAAGCAAGAAGTTTGCCACAATTTACCACATGGTGATGTCTCCATGAAAAGCCTAAACTCCCGCCCACGCAAGTCTGCTGATTAGAAGGTCCTGTGTAAATTGTATTTTCAACCAGCAACTACCAGGAAATAACTGATTTTTTTTTTTTTAAATCACACTTTTACAGTTTTAGTTTCATCCCGTTGAACAATATGATATAAAACACAGGAAAAACGGAATGTTTTGCACTTGGTTTTTAAAGCTGGAATCCTTAATTAAACCAATAACAAACCCCTTCTCTGTTTTGGTAAAACGCTGAGGGATGGGCTTTGAGATAGGTAACCACTCAAATGAATAGACAGCCACAAAGTGGTAGGCCACACAAGCACACAGAACAGGACCGCTGAGTGCTGAAGCGCGTCAAATTAATCTGTCCTCCGTTGCAACACTCACTACCGAGTTACAAACTGCTTCTGGAAGCAACAGCAGCAGAAGAACCGTTCGTCGGGAGCTTCATGAAATGGGTTTCGAAGGAAGGCCCTAAAAATGGTCAAAGACCCCAGCCACCCCAGTCATAGACTGTTCTCTCTACTGCCGCATGGCGAGTGGTACCGGAGTGCCAAGTCTAGGACCAAAAGGTTTCTCAACCGTTTTTACCCCCAAGCCATAGGACTCCTGAACAGCTAATCAAATGGCTACCAGGACTATTTACATTGTGGTTATTTAGGTTGTGGTTCCACTCTCTAAACCAACTGTGTTACCAAGGAGACCTGCTGTTTGTGGGTCTGAAACGTTCCTTTTAGAGCTGCATGAAACTGTCAGTGTTTTTAAGGACACGCCTCCAATATTGCCACCCATCCCACCTCAGCACAAGTGAACTGATGTTACACAGATGTTAGACAGGTACATAGCTGAGCCTGGCGTTGGGGCTGGAAAATGCCAGTGCTCATATTCTTACATTAGGAAATTCCAAACTAACATGTGTTTGACACTTGGGCCTCTAATCGCCAGCTGAAAACAGGCCCATAATGTTAAAGCCCCCATGCAGTATTTTTAAATCATCCCATATGTCTAATACATCACTGTGTTTGTTTTATTTCATGAAAATAACTTCAAATATATTATTTTATGATTTATTTCCCTGAGCCTCCTTTTGCCATTGAAATTCTCAGTCTGATCTTCTGGGCATGTTGATAAAAATTAAAATATATTTACACACACAGCCCTGATTGGTGGATAGAGCCTACCCCGCTTACCCCTTCAAAGTAGGAGGATACAAGTGCAAATAAAAGATGACTGGTCATTCAGATCAGATTGTGATGTCATGATCTGGGCCAAAAACTCCATCCCGCCTGAACAGGCTGAAATTCCAGGAATTATTTTCAAAACAGGAACGTCACATTTTTAACTGCACTGCCCCTTTAAAATAGGTTGAAAGCAAGTTACTCTTCAGAAAGAGGCACCAGATTGGTGGAAAGACTCAATAATAGTTCTGGAATCCCCTGTGGTTGTCAATGCACCAGCCTCTCTCCATCCTAAACTACTGAACTTACCTGGGTCAGTGTTCCCATCTACTTCTTCCTCCTCTTCCCTGTTCTCCACTTCTGTGAATGCTCTCTCCTCAGCCTCCTCTGTGACTGCTCTCTGCTCCGCTGTGAATGCTCTCTCCTCCGCCTCCTCCTCTTTGAATGCTCTCTCCCCCTCCTCCTCTTTGAATGCGCTCTCCCCCTCCTCTTCTTTGAATGCGCTCTCCCCCTCCTCCTCTTTGAATGCTCTCTCCTCTGCCTCCTCTTTGAATGCTCTCTCCTCCACCTCCTCTTTGAATGCTCTCTCCTCTGCCACCTCCTCCTCCTCCTCCTCTTTAATCCCTCTCTCCTCCTCTTCCTCTTTGACTATCACATTGAGTTCCAGTGGTTGACTGCAGTCCTCCAGCTTCACTAAGACCATCTCTGGACCCCACTGTGAGCTTCTCTGTGCTGGAACACCACAGTAAGAACCCGGAGACTTGGGTTCAGACATGGAAGGCTATAGTAGGATTCAAAAGAGGCACAAACAAAATGTAAGGTGAGTTTCACAACTGGAACATCTTAGTTAATAAAGGAATATATCTAAATATTCCAACCACTAGGAATCTACTAATACATGTAACTAGCTAGCTAGCATTGCTGTGGTAATCGTACAACTAGCGTTAGCAATGTTGAGCTAGTTGGGTTAGCTTTAGATCACTGACACCTTTCTCACTAGGATGAAACGATCTAGCTAGATAACCAAATTACTAGCAATAAGTTATTTTGAAGCAACGCCGAACCAAAATAACATTTGATTTGTAATCTATAAATTACCAGTTAGCTAATGATTAGATAGGGAAATTATATTATCTAGCTTGCTAGCCAGCCTTAGAAACAGCCTAGCTAACTAGCCATGCTCACTTATTAGTTAAGGGTGCCAATATATTTATGCCATCTTGAAGATGGACAATTCACACATCACACAATTCACATTGCTGTCTCAATAAATAATAACGTTATCATTCACAACAGCATCTTGAAGATAAACACATTTGCTTGGGTAGCCATTTTACTGGCTAGCTAACGTTAGCACAAATGGCTATTGTTTACACATAATTTGGTGGACGTGGATAAATAATCCGCCTACTAATGTTTACATATGGAATCGTTTCAGAATATATTAGAAATCTAGATCTTACCTTGACGCTTGACATTGAACTGGCAGCTGTTGTTGTTCTAGCTCGCGCAACTCCTTCTTTGGTTTAACGGCGGGTGGCATCCAGTATAATGTTGCATTACCGCCACCAACTGGACCGGAGAATAAATAAATTATACTTTGTGATAGAAAAATACAAATTACCCTGCCAAGTATTGTTGATGTTAATGTGTTGATGTTCTCCGTATCCATAGCCAGAATGATTTTGCAGTGCATGGTGATCGAAAAGATGTCCTGTTATATTCAGAGGTTTAGGGAGGCTGAAGTCTGTGACATTTTTTTTTAGTAATTATACAGATGATTAACAAAACATGCACAAGACAGTATTCATAACTTGCTTTTTGTGGTGAATGTGAATGAAAACCATTATCAAAACAGTTTTCATACACATGCCTTGTCCATAATGTAGAGGCTTATGGGATATTCATTGAAGAAGTAAGGGAAGAGGGTGTTTACATGTGATCTGCACAACATACCAATACCAATTGACATAACTTTGTATGCCTCCTTGTCTGTATACCTGCAGACATAAACACAAAACTGAACAGTTCAGTCATCTCTACCCAATACAGCCATCTTTCAACATATTGTTGTAGCCTAAATATTCTTACCACTTTGTTGATTGATATCCTTTGAATTGTCTCCATTTTCGGCTTTAGAAAGAATTGCACAAGTATGAGAATATATATTTAGCTAATTTCCTCAAATTATTTCAGATTAGGAAATGGTTTTAATGATGTGTATTTAGGAGACATTGTATGCTAGCTGTCCAACTGGAGTTAGCATGCTAGAATCCCTGCTATTTATGACCAAATACTGCAAAAATGTAATTCTCACCACACGTCATTGCCACCACATAATGAACTGTGATGGAAAGAACAGAATGTGGTGTTAATGACAAAATGTATTAGTTCATTCATTTTTACTTACCTGGAACCGCTACAGGATCGACCCACCGCGGGACTGTTGAGCTAACGTAGGCTAATGCGATTAGCATGAGGTTGTCAGTAGCAAGAAAATTTCCCAAGACAAAGACATATCTGATATTGGCAGGAAGCTTAAATTCTTGTTAATCTAATTGCACTGTCCAATTTACAGTAGCTGTTACAGTGAAATAATACCATGCCATTGTTTGAGGAGAGTGCACAGTTATGAACTTGTAACGTTATTAATTAACCAATTAGGCACATTTGGACAGTCTTGATACAAAAGTTTGAACAGAAATGCAATATTTCATTGGATCAGTCTAAAGCTTTGCACATACACTGCTGCCATTTAGTTGCCAAAATTGTAATTGCGCCTGGGATGGAATAATACATGATGGCCTTTCTCTTGCATTTCAAAGATGATGCTACAAAGAAAATACAAAAAAAAGCATGTTTTTTTTTTCTTTTTTATTGTCTTCTACCAGATCTAACGTGTTATATTCTCCTACATTCATTTCACATTTTCACAAACTTCAGCGTTTCCTTTCAAATGGTATCAAGAATATGCATATCGTTGCTTCAGGACCTGAGCTACAGGCAGTTAGGATTTGGGTATGTCATTTTAGGTGAAAATTGAAAAAAAGGGGGCGGATCCTTAAGAGGAACTGAAAAAGACAAATCAATTTCATATGATCACGGATGTTGAAATTATTAAACACTGATTTAAATTAAACACTTATTTGCTAAATAAGACCATTACATGTATTATGTTAGGATGATTGAGTGGTTTTGGTGTCTATTTATGTGACTTACAATGTTTATTACTGACTTTAATTATTTCTTTAATATGCCCCCTAAATCAACCAAGGAGAGGACAAGGACATACACTATATATACAAAAGTATGTGGACACCCCTTCAAATTAGTGGATATAGCTATTTCAGCCACACCCATTGCTGAAAGGTGTATAAAATGGAGCACACAGCCATACAATCTTTATAGGCAAACATTGGCAGTAGAATGGTCCATACGGAAGAGCTCAGTGACTTTCAACGTGACACAGTCATTGGATGCCACCTTTCCAACAAGTCTGTTCGTCAAATGTCTGCCCTGCTAGAGCTGCCCCGGTCATCTGTAAGTGCTGTTATTGTGAAGTGGAAATGTCTAGGAGCAACAACAGCTCATCCGCAAAGTGGTAGGCCACACAACCTCACAGAGGGGAACTGCCGATTGCTGAAGCATGTAGTGCATAAAAATGGTTTGTCCTACGTTGTAACACTCACCTACCGAGTTCCAAACTGCCTCTGGAAGCAACTTCAGCAAAATAACTGTTCGTCGGGAGCGTCAGGAAATGGGTTTCCATGGCCAAACAGCTGCACATGCATAGAGCAAAAACTAGAAATTATAATAGTCTATCTAATAGGAACAATTAAATGAGATGTGTATGGTAATTTGGTGTATGGCTACTTCAGGAATATGAACTCATGGCCAGAAATGGTGAGAAAATTATTCTGCAATTGTTTATGATATGCATTATGTTTATAAATTAAATATTGTCTACTTGATAAATTTGACATTACAGTATTCAGACGTAGGCTATGGCCAGTCAATGGAAAATGTGAACTGTCTGTTTTTACAGTTTAACTTCGGGTCGGAGCTATATAGAGCTAAATACTTGAAATAGCTCATCTGTTTACTACTATTCTATTTACTACTGTGAAGTAGGTCCAATTAGAGATGGGACAAATGGTAGGAGAGCTGGAGAGGTCACAGTCAAACTTCGATGCATAAGAACCAGTGTGAAGCTCTAAAAGGGCCTTCCTTACAGAAAGCCGTATATACTGCTATGTAAACCTACATAAACATGATTCATTGGAGTCTCCTGTCTTAAAGAACATATTCAGGGCGTTCTGGCATATGGTCCTAAAGAGGAGGTCATAGTGGTTACAGGCAGGGTAGCCTAGTGGTTACAGGCAGGGTAGCCTAGTGGTTACAGGCAGGGTAGCCTAGTGGTTACAGGCAGGGTAGCCTAGTGGTTAGAGCGTAGGACTATTAACTGGAAGGTTGCAAGTTCAAACCCCTGAGCTGACAAGGAACAAATCTGTTGTTCTGCCCCTGTTCCTAGGCAGTCATTGAAAATAAGAATTTGTTCTTAACTGACTTGCCTAGTTAAAAAAATAGTATTGCATTCCCAGACAGCTGTTTAGTGGAAATACTGACCATGACAAACCATGTCCACCAATCAAATAAATACACTTTCAAAATAACCCCTTATCATCATCCCTGCTTTATTTCAATAAACATTAGTCAAACTTCAGAACAAACTTCTCTCCAGTGTGAGTTCCCCTCACACAGAGCAGAGGTACGGCTTCTCACCTGTGCCAGTGAAAAGGTAGGTCTTCAAATTTGACGACTGACTGAATTGTTGTGGAAATTCTTACACTGGGACACTCAAAGTCAATATTAAAATGAATCACCCTTTATTGTCAGCAAGCTGGAGAGGTCACAGTCAAACTTAGATGCACCAAGTACCAGTTTAGGACACCAAAGATAAGATGCAAACAAAACATTTTATTCATTACAGAACCTTTCCACAGCTGTTTTTTTTTGGGGGGGGAAATATAAACTGGTGAAACTACCCCCACATTGATAATAGAGTTAAGGCTTATCCCCTATGTGAGCAAACTGGTGTCTTCAGATTTAATGACCCAGCTTTTATCCTGTGTGAGTTCTCTGGTGTTTCTTTAAAGCTGATGATTGACTGAAACTCTTCCCACAATGAGAGCAACAGTAAGGCTTCTCTACTGTGTGGGATAGCTGGTGTCGCTTAAGGTTTCCTACCAGACTGAAACTCTTCCCACACTGAGAGCAGTGGAAGGCCTTCTCTCCTGTGTGAGTTATCTGGTGTGTCTTCAGAGTTGATGATTGACTAAAACTGTTCCCACACTGGGAGCAGTGAAATGACTTTTTTCCTGTGTGAATCAGCTGGTGTTTCTTTTGGAAATATAAACTGGTGAAACTATCCCCACATTGAGAGCAGTGGTAAGGCTTCTCTCCTGTGTGAGTTATCTGGTGTGCCTTCATTTCACATAACCTGCTGAAACTCTTCCCACATTGAGAGCAGAGGTAAGGCTTCTCTCCTGTGTGAGTTAGCTGGTGTTTTTTCAGAGTTGACAACTGACTGAAACTCTTTCCACATTGGGAGCAGTGGTAAGGCTTCTCTCCTGTGTGAGTTCTCTGGTGTGACTTTAAGTCTCTTGGATGTCTGAAATCCTTCCCACACTGAGAGCAGTGGTATGGCTTCTCTCCTGTGTGAATTAACTGGTGTGCATTTAGGTTGGCTAACTGACGGAAACTCTTCCCACAATGAGAGCAGAGGTAAGGCTTCTCTCCTGTGTGAGTTAGGTGGTGTTTTCTCAGAGTAGATAACTGACTGAAACTCTTTCCACATTGGGAGCAATGGTAAGGCTTCTCTCCTGTGTGAGTTCTCTGGTGTGTCTTTAGTTGATCCGAATGACTGCAACCCTTTCCACAAATGGTGCAGTGGTATGGCTTCTCTCCTGTGTGAGTTATCTGGTGCGTCTTGAGTTTGCTTGGTGTTTCACATATCTTCTCACATTGACCACACGGGTATGTCATAATCCTTTTTTGAGTCTGTTTTGATTTGAGGTGAATTGGACAAATAAAGCTGCCTCTGCAATCTGAGCAGGGTTGGGGCCTACAAGTGTGTCTTCTCAACTCCTCTGGATCATAGAAACTAGTGAAGCAGTCCATGCAGTGGTGATGTTTCTGTCTTGAGTTCCTCCGTCTGTGTTGTTTATGGTTTCCTGATGCTGTGGAACTGGGCTCACTGTCTGAACCTGGGTTGGAGCTCTCTCCTGTGGGAACATGAACAGATATGGGGTTAGAATTAGGAACAGCATTGAAATGGTTTTTGAAAGACTTGTTTAAACGCCTAATGCAGCAGTTTTGATATCAATATCAAACCATTTATTGGGTAACAATTGAACAAAAATATAAATGGTAGAAGCAATAATTTCTAAAATTATACTCATAAAAGGAAATCAGTAGACTGAAAAACATTCATTCGGCCCTAATCTATGGATTTCACATGACTGGGAAAACAGATATGCATCGGTTGGTCACAGAAACCTTTAAGAAAAGGTAGGAGTGTGGTTCAGAAAACCAGTCAGTATCTGGTGTGACCACCATTTGCCTCATGCAGAGCAACATCTCCTTCGCATAGAGTTGATTAGGATGTTGATTGTGGCCTGTGGAACGTTGTTCCACTCCTCCTCAATGGCTGTATGAAGTCGCTGGATATTGGCGAGAACTTGAACAAGCTGTCATACACATCGATCCAGAGCATCCCAGACATGTTCAACGAGTGACATGTCTGGTGTGTATGCAGGCCATGGAAGAACTGTGACATGTGACTGGAAATCTTACTCAAAACGAGGAAAATGAAGTATGCTGAATTGTGAATAATGAAAAAACATTAAGGCTAATATTTCAAGGCACTCTCAGTAGACCATTTAAAACCCCTTTATTATTAGGCTACTGGGCTAATGGCCAGGATGAAAAGACACCTATGTGATGCTGTTAAACCAGCCAGGATTTAGGAGTAGGGTAGGCTGTTTGTAAATACCAGATTCACCAGCACAAAATGAACATCTTTCTACCATGGACACTGTGTGTCATGGCTGGATAGGTTGTGGTTCCACTCTCTGAACCAACTGTGTTACCAAGGAGACCTGCTGTTTGTGGGTCTGAAACGTTCCTTTTAGAGCTGCATGAAACTGTCAGTGTTTTTAAGGACACGCCTCCAACATTGCCACCCCTCCCACCTCAGCACAAGTGAGCTGATGTTACACAGATGTTAGACAGGTACATAGCTGAACCTGTCAGTGTTGTGTGTTTTTAAGGACTGATGCGGAAGCACAGAAAGGGGCTCTGAGGACACATCCTTCGCTGGATCAGCACACACCGTCACCACCGGCTCCACCTCTTGAGTGGGGGCCGGAGAGCTGGCCCGAGGAGATGCCTTGCATTCGGGCACCGCCCCCAGAAGGGGGAGAGAGCGGGTCATCGACGGAACGAGGAAGAGATAGACTAGAAGTCGAATGGGTTAAACTGATGCAGGAGTTGGGGATCGAGGAAGCATCTGTCATTAGTAATGTTTCACAGTAACATGTCAAACTGACCCTTTACAGAAATAGCTCGCCACAAGGTTAGAATGTGACTCAGCGCTAAAGCTGACCTGGTCCCGAAAAGAGGATATAAGGAGAGTGCCTTCCTTAAGAGGGCATGATAGTGCTACTATGATAGTGCTACTTGACTTATCACCGACAGACAGGTCGTGACACTTCAACTATCATCAAACTAATAGGTCATATCTGACTTTCATACTCTAAAACAATTGTATCTCTTGACTTTGACTTCTGAACGAGACATACTGAGACAACTACCCTCCACACTACTCGTGATGAATACATCCACCTCCTAACCAGAGTGGATAAACAGAGTCAGTGGTGTTATAAGTTTTATTTGTCTCAAACCGTTCTCTTCAGTAAATCATAGTACAAACTTCTAGTAGGAGAAACAGATACTGAGTGATTGGATAAGCCTCTGGAGCAATTGTGAGTAGAAGAACATACTCTTTGGGGACTAACCAGGTCAACCTACATTAAAGGTAATTAACTGCTTGTTGTAATACATATAAGGCATTAATAGTAGTAAGTGTTTTGATGATGTTTGATGTTATAGAACAAGGACAAAGAAGAAACTGTAATAACGTGTACAACTGTGTGAACTGCAAACATTGAATAAAAAGTAGAAACTAGACCCAAAACCCTCGGGGAGAGAACGCCTCTGACACTCCCAATCTAGGGGAACAAGTCTAGTTTCTACACTAAAGACAATATGATGGTTTGGACATAATAATCATTTTATTGTAACAGGTATCCTCTATATTAATATTCAGGTAGTATTAGTCGACGGACATAGACTGTAAATCGTAACTAAGGTATAGCTTGCGTGAGTCTAGATATAAGAGCATACAAAGGGAAAGTAAAACAAGAGGTACTCTAAGTCTGATTGATATTATCTAGGATCCTGAAACAAGAGGTACTCTAAGTCTGATTGATATTATCTAGGATCCTGAAACAAGAGGTACTCTAAGTCTGATTGATATTATCTAGGATCCTGAAACAAGAGGTACTCTAAGTCTGATTGATATTATCTAGGATCCTGAAACAAGAGGTACTCTAAGTCTGATTGATATTATCTAAGATCCTGAAACAAGCCTAACGGCATCACATAAGTCTAATCTCAGAATAAAAGGGCAGGATACATAACCAGGCCAGTCCGGCGGACTTGTGAGTCACCTGTTAGCCTGTGAGTCACCTGTTAGCCTGTGAGTCACCTGTTAGCCTGTGAGTCACCTGTTAGCCGGGTGACATAAGAACTTGAGTGAGACGACTTGTATCACCCTCGACGGGGAACCTTAACGGTCTTACCTTAACGGTCCTATAGCAAAATCCCCTACCGCGACAGGACACGCCTCCAATATTGACACCCCTCCCACCTCAGCACAAGTGAGCTGATGTTAGACAGGTACATAGCTGAACCTGGCATTGGGGCTGGAAAATGCCAGCGCTCATGTTCTTACATGTTAAAATTCCAAACTAAAGTGTGTTTGACACTTGGGCCTCTAATCGCCAGCTGAAAACAGGCCCAGAATGTTAAAGCCCCCATGAAATATTTATAATATCATTTTTTAAATGTTTTTATTTTACTATGCAAGTCAGTACATAGTAAAATAGTTATTTCTTTTTTTAGCTACTGTGTTATTGACTTGTTTATTGTTTACTCCATGTGTAACTCTGTGTTGCAATCTGTTCACACTGCTATGCTTTATCTTGGCCAGGTCACAGTTGTAAATGAGTACTTGTTCTCAACTAGCCTACCTGGTTAAATAAAGGTGTTCTCAACTATCCTACCTGGTTAAATAAAGGTGTTCTCAACTAGCCTACCTGGTTAAATAAAGGTGAAATAAAAAAACAACATTAAAAAAATGTACAAGTTCTTATTTACAATGACGGCCTACCAGAAAGCAAAAGGCCTCCTGTGGGGAAAGGGGCTGGGATTTAAAAGAAATATAGGACAAAACACACATCAAGACACCACATAAAGAGAGACCTAAGACAACAACATAGCATGGTGGCAACACAACATGACAACATGGTAGCAACACAACATGACAACATGGTGGCAACACAACATGACAACATGGTAGCAACACAACATGACAACATGGTAGCAACACAACATGACAACATGGTAGCAACACAACATGACAACATGGTGGCAACACAACATGACAACATGGTGGCAACACAACATGACAACATGGTGGCAACACAACATGACAACATGGTAGCAACACAACATGACAACATGGTAGCAACACAACATGACAACATGGTAGCAACACAACATGACAACATGGTAGCAACACAACATGACAACATGGTGGCAACACAACATGACAACATGGTAGCAACACAGCATGACAACATGGTGACAACACAACATGACAACATGGTAGCAACACAACAAGGCAACAGCAAAAAACATGGTACAAACATTATTGGGAACAGACAACAGCACAAAGGACAAGAAGGTAGAGACAACAATACATCACGCGAAGCAGCCACAACTGTTAGTAAGAGTGTCCATGAGTGTCCATGAGTGTCCATGATTGAGTGTTTGAATGAAGAAATGGAGATAAAACAGTCCAGTTTGAGCTTGTTTTTTTTGCAGCTCATTCCAGTCGCTACCTGCAGCGAACTGAAAAGAGGAGTGTGCTTTGGGGACCTTTAACAGAATGTGACTAGCAGAACGGGTGTTGTATGTGGAGGATGAGGGCTGCAGTAGGTATCTCAGATAGAAAACCCTCTTTTGCCTCTCCCCCCCTAAAGAAGCATCAGCCAGTGCATCATGCGACAGGTATACAGAGATGACCAGTATGCAGAGTAGTATAAAGTGCAGTGATGTGTCCTATAAGGAGCATCGGTGGCCACTCTGATGGCAGAATGGTTAAATCATCACTGGCTGTCTAATAAATCACTGTGTTTATTTCATGAAAATAACTTCAAATATATTATTTTATGATTTATTTCCCTGAGCCTCCTTTTGCCATTGAAATTCTCAGTCTGATTTTGTGGGCATGTTGATACAAATGTAAATATATTTACATACACAGCCCTGATTGGCGGATAGAGCCTACCCCGCTTACCCCTTCAAAGTAGGAGGATACAAGTGCAAATAAAAGATGACTGGTCATTCAGATCAGATTGTGATGTCATGATCTGGCCCAAAAACTCCATCCCACCTGAACAGGTTGAAATTCCAGGAATTATTTTCAAAACAGTAACACGTTTTTAACTGCACTGCCCCTTTAAAACGAGGGGAAACCAAGTTACTCTTCAGAAAGAGCCACCAGATTGGTGTAAATAATAGTTCTGGAATCTCCTGTGGCTGTCAATACACCAACCGCTCTCCGTACTAAACTACTGAACTTACCTGGGTCAGTGTTACCATCTACTTCTTCCCTGTTCTCCACTTCTGTGACCACCCTCTCCTCCTCCGCCGCCGCCGCCTCCTCCTCTTTGAGGGCCATCTGCTCCTCCTCCTCTTTGAGGGCCATCTGCTCCGCCGCCTCCTCCTCCTCTTTGAGGGCCATCTGCTCCTCCTCTTCTTTGAGGGCCAGCTCCTCCGCTGCCTCCTCCTCCTCCTCCTCTTTGAGGGCCATCTCCTCCTCCTCCTCCTCTTTGAGGGCCATCTCCTCCTCCTCTTTGAGGGCCATCTCCTCCTCCTCTTTGAGGGCCATCTCCTCCTCCTCTTTGAGGGCCATCTCCTCCTCCTCTTTGAGGGCCATCTCCTCCTCCTCTTTGAGGGCCATCTCCTCCTCCTCTTTGAGGGCCATCTTCTCCTCCTCCTCCTCTTTGAGGGCCATCTCCTCCGCCATCTCCTCCTCCTCTTTGAGGGCCATCTCCTCCTCCTCTTTGAGGGCCATGTCCTCCGCCTCCTCCTCTTTGAGGGCCATGTCCTCCGCCTCCTCCTCTTTGAGGGCCATGTTCTCCGCCTCCTCTTTGAGGGCCATGTCCTCCGCCTCCTCTTTGAGGGCCATGTCCTCCGCCTCCTCTTTGAGGGCCATGTCCTCCGCCTCCTCTTTGAGGGCCATGTCCTCCGCCTCCTCTTTGAGGGCCATGTCCTCCGCCTCCTCTTTGAGGGCCATGTCCTCCGCCTCCTCTTTGATCTCTACCTCTTCTTTGACTTCTCTCTCCTCCTCTTCCTCTTTGACTATCACATTGAGTTCCAGTGGTTGACTACAGTCCTCCAGCTTCACTAAGACCATCTCTGGACCCCACTGTGAGCTTCTCTGTGCTGGAACACCACAGTAAGAACCCGAGGACTTGGGTTCAGACATGGAAGGCTATAGTAGGATTCAAAAGAGGCACAAACAAAATGTAAGATGAGTTTCACAAACAGGGTGAGTTTCACAAAATACTGGAACAGCTTAGCTAACAAAGACATATTCCATCCATACTAATACAAAGACATATTCCATGTATACTAATACATTTTGCTAGCTGGCATTGCTGTGGCAAAGGTACAGCTAGCGTTGACAGTGTCGAGGTAGTTGGTTTAGCTTGAACTTACAGACCAATTCAAATGTCACCTTTCTCACTAGGATGAAACGATCTAGCTAGATAGACATTTTACCAGCAAGTTAGATTGACGCAATCGCGAACCAAGATGTAATTTCATTTGTAATCTCTAAATTAACAGTTAGCTAATGATTAAGGTTAGCTACTTTTATTGAGTTTGATTTATCTAAAGCTGGCTAAATAGCTAACGGCTTGCTAACTAGCCATGCTAACTTACTAGATAAGGGTTGCCAATAGATTTATGCCATTTTAAAGATGGACAATGCACATATCACATAGTTAACATGTCTGTCTTAATAACAAATAACGTTATCATTCACAACAAAATCTTGAAGATAAACTCACTTTGTCGGTATGACAGAAAGCCAGTTAGCTTGGCTAGCCGTTTAAATGGGTAATTTAGGAAGCAAGCTAGCTAATGTTAGCACAAATGGATTTGTTTACACGCGATCTGTTGGACGTGGACAAATAATCCCACTACTAATGTTAACCTAAGGAAAAATTACAGAATATGTTAGAAATCTTGATCTTACATTGAAACTGGAATTGGCAGCTCTTGTTGTTCTAGCTATCTGGCGTAACTTTTTCGGTGAGGATTAACTTCTTCTTTGGTATAATGGCGTCCGCAACAATTATATGTGCGTTCCGCCACCTAGTGTACAGGTGGATAATAAGGACCCACAAAGGGGAAAAAATGCATGGTAAAAAATAAAACCTATACAAAACTGAGCAACGAAATGTTAATTAAACTAAATCAGCCTGCTTTTCTGTTTAATCAGGTTCCTACACAGGCTCAGAAGGATCCTGTGATGGCGGGACTTTTCCTGGCAACAGTAGCCCATGCAGTGTTTCTGCCGTTAAGTCTTGGAGGCCCAAAAACTTATCCGACACCTTTATTAAGTTTGCCGACGACACAACCGACAACGATAAGACAGCCTATAGGGAGGAGGTCACATACCTGGCCGTGTGGTTACAGGATAACAGCCTTTCCGTCTGCTCCATTCTCATCGAAGGCTGTCGTGGAGCAGCTTCAAGTTCCTTGGTGTCCACATCACCAACAAACTATCATGGTCCAAACACACCAAGACAGTCGTGAAGAGGGCACGACAACACCTTTACCCCCTCAGGAGACAGAAAAGATTTGGCATGGGTCCTCAGATCCTCAAAAAGTTCTACAGCTGCAACCACTGGTTGCATCACTGTCTGGTATGGTAACTGCTCGGCCTCCGATCGCAAGGCACTACAGAGGGTAGTGTGTACGGCCCAGGACATCACTGGGGCCAAGTTTCCTGCCACCCAGGACCTCTATACCAGGCGGTGTCAGAGGAAGGCCCTAAGAATTGTCAAAGACTCCAGCCACACTAGACTGTTCTCTCAGCTACCGCAAGGCAAGCGTTACCGGAGAGCCAATAGATCCAAAAGGCTTCTTAATAACAGCTTCTACACCCAAGCCATAAGACTCCTGAACAGGTAATCAAATGGCTACCAAGACAATTTGCATTGCCCCCCCTCAACCCTCTTTTACGCTGCTGCTACTCTCTATTTATTATCTATGCATGGTCACTCCACCTACATGTACATATTACCTCAATTACCTCGACTAACCGGTGCCCCTGCACATTGACTCTGTACCGGTACCCCTGTACATCAACACCACTTCTGGTTACTATGACTACACAATGTCAACACCATACCACTCCTGGTTACTATGACTACACAATGTCAACACCATAACACTCCTGGTTACTATGACTACATTCACTTTTCCTGAAGCCTTCTTCACCGTCCTCGTGACTTCAAAAGAGTTTCCCAAATAAACATCATTATCCAAAAAACGTTCTCCAACAAGCAACGATTCATCAGACTCATTTTCACAACAATTTCTCCCTTTTTGTTCCATTCTTGGACTTCACTGTTGTCCACTCATCCTTCTCGCTAACTGTCCTCGACGTGCTTTCAGCACGACACTTCTGCTTCCGCCATCATCCATATAGTGTCATACCAGGGTTAAATTTATTCGATGAGGTTTAACAGAGGTTGCATCCAATAATTATTGCATTACAGCCACCTACTAGAATGGAGAATATCTCCATTATACTCTTTGCTTGAAAAAATGAATAAACAGATACTCTGCCATCTAACACTACAGTAGATATTCACAGTGTCAGTCAAAAGTTTGGACAAACCTACTATTCCAGGGTTTTTCTTTATTTTGATGATTTTCTACATTGTAGAATAATAGTGAAGACATCAAAACTATGAAATAACACATACTGTACAGAATCATGTAGTAACATAAAAGGGATTAATACATCAAAATATATTTTATTTGAGATTCTTCAAAGTAGCCACCTTTTGCCTTGATGACAGCTTTGCACACTCTTGGAATTCTCTCAACCAGCTTCATGAGGTAGTCACCTGGAATGAATTCAATTAACAGCTGTGCCTTCTTAATTCATTTGTGGAATTTCTTTCCTTCTTAACACGTTTGAGCCAATCAGTTGTGTTGTGACAAGGTAGGTGGTGGTATACAGAAGATAGCCCTATTTGGTAAAAGACCCAAGTCCATATTATGACAAGAACAGCTCAAATGACATGGTCAGTCAATCTGGAAATATAAGAACTTTGAAAGTTTCTTCAAGTGCAGTCGCAAAACCCATCAAGTGCTATGATGAAACTGGCTCTCATGAGGACCGGCAAAGGAAGGAAAGACTCAGACTTACCTGTGCTACAGAGGATAAGTTCATTAGAGTTAACTGCACCTCAGATTGCAGCCAAAATAAATGCTTCACATAGTTCAAGTAACAGACACATAACATCAACTGTTCAGAGGAGACTGTGTAAATCAGGCCTTTGTGGTCTAATTGCTGCAAAGAAACCACTACTAAAGAACACCAATAAGAAGAAGAGCCTTGCTTGGGCCAAGAAAGACGAGCAGTGGGCATTAGACCGGTGGAAATATGTCCTTTGGTCTGATGAGCCCAAATTTAAGACTTCTGGTTCCAACCGCCATGTCTTTGTCTTTGTGAGGAACTTTTCTTAAACGGAAGCAAATGGAACGAAACAGGGATAAACTTACCTTTGTCCAACAGAAACTCTAATGTGCAACTGTTGGACTAATGACTAATGATTAAACCCGAGATCAGCTAGATGCAGGCAAGTGTGCAAGGCAGTATTGAACGCGTCTGTCACCTTGATTCCTCTAAATTATCTCCACCTGTGCACCTATGTTTTAAACTTTAATTCATAGGCCAGGTTGTAGCATCCTCGTGATGGGTAGAGGGGAAATGAGTATCGTGTAGTAACCTAAACCTATCGATGTTACATTGATCTGGATGAATGGAATATGAATGACAGTCATCCAGTCTGCTGTAATAGAAATAAGGCTCATACATTTAAAATATATATTCCTTCTCATCTTAAAACGGCACCAAACGCCACAGCTTTACTACAGTATAGCCTACCTGTAAAGCACCAGATATAATGACTCTTCAACCCTCCATAATAAAGAGAGACAGGATACTTACAATAGTTGTGTTTATTTTCTGCCATTTAGAAGTTTTTGTTGTTTACATTTTCCGTGACTAAATTATATATTTTTTCTTCTTTTTTTTAAAAGCGATATAGAAATCCAACTAGAATATATGATGTCTGTGATTACTCAGGATTCTCTATGGATTCCACAATGTCAACTTCACTCAGTTTTCTCTGCCGTGGTGCCTGTTTGGTGATTCCTGAAATAGGGATATGTTCACAATAAAGCCTTATCATACCAGCTTTATTTTAAGAACATGGTAAGGAATCTCTCCAGGGTGAGTTAGCTGGTGTTTCTTTAGGTCTCCTAGGGGACTGAATCTTTTCCTCACACTGTGCCAGTGAAATGGTGGGTCTTCAAATTTGTTCACTGACTGAAGCTTTCCACACAGGGAGCATCCTTTGCAAGTCATTTTTTACCCCCTTTATCTAACCAGGTAAGTTATTATTAGTCATAATTAGCTGGTGTTATTTTGGAAATAAACTGGTGAAACTATCCCCACATTGATAGCAGAGTTAAGGCTTCTCCCCTATGTGAACAAACGGGTGTCTTCAGATCTAACGACACAGCTTTTCTCCTGTATGAATTCCCTGATGCTTCTTCAAATTTGCTGATTGACTGAAACGCTTCCCACACAGAGCAGCGGTATTGTTTCTCTCCTGTGTGAATTACGTTACGTTAGGTGGACGTTAGGTGGTGTAAATGACTTCTCTACGGTGTGGGTTAGTTGGTGTCTCTTTAGGTTTCCTACCAGACTGAAACTCTTTCCACACTGAGAACAGTGGTAAGGTTTCTCCCCTGTGTGAGTTATCTGATGTTTCTTCAGAGTTGATGAATGACTGAAACTCTTACCACATTGGGAGCATTGGAACAGCTTTCCACCCGTGTGAATCAGCTGGTGTTTCTTTAGAAAATATAAACTGGTGAAACTATCCCCACATTGAGAGCAGTGGTAAGGCTTCTCTCCTGTGTGAATTAACTGGTGTGTATTTAGGTTGGCTAACTGACTGAAACTCTTCCCACAATGAGAGCAGAGGTAAGGCTTTTCTCCAGTATGAGTTAGGTGGTGTTTCTTTAGGAAATATAAACTGGTGAAACTATCCCCACATTGAGAGCAGAGGTAAGGCTTCTCTCCTGTGTGAGTTATCTGGTGTGGCTTCAGTTCGGATAACGTGGTGAAACTCTTCCCACATTGAGAACAAAGGTAAGGCTTCTCTCCTGTGTGAGTTAGTTGGTGTCTTTTCAGACTTGATAACTGACTGAAACTCTTTCCACATTGGGAGCAGTGGAAAGGCTTCTCTCCTGTGTGCGTTCTCGTGTGTGACTTTAATTCTCTTGGAGATCTGAAATCCTTCCCACACTGAGAGCAGTTGTATGGCTTCTCTCCTGTGTGAATTAACTGGTGTGTATTTCGGTTGGCTAACTGACTGAAACTCTTCCCACAATGAGAGCAGAGGTAAGACTTCTGTCCTGTGTGAGTTAGGTGGTGGTTTCTCAAAGTTGTTAACTGACTGAAACTCTTTCCACATTGGGAGCAGTGGTAAGGCTTCTCTCCTGTGTGGGTTCTCTGGTGCGTCTTTAGATGGTCCGAATGACTGCAACCCTTTCCACAAACAGTGCAGTGGTATGGCTTCTCTCCTGTGTGAGTTCTCTGGTGCGTCTTGAGTTTGCTTGGTGTTTCACATCTCATCCCACATTGACCACACGGGTATGTCGCCATCGTTTTTTGAGTCTGTTTTGATTTGAGGTGAGTTGGACAAATAACACTGCCTCTGCAGTCTGAGCAGGGGCGGGGCCTACAAGTGTGTCTTCTCAACTCCTCTGGATCATAGAAACTAGTGAAGCAGTCCATGCAGTGATGATGTTTCTGTCTTGAGTTCCTCCGTCTGTGTTGTTGATGCTTTCCTGATGCTGCGGAACTGGGCTCACTGACTGAACCTGGGTTGGAGATCTCTCCTGTGGGAATATGAACAGATATGGGATTAGAATCAGGAACAGCATTGAAATGGTCTTTAACAGTCGTTTTTATATCAATATCAAACCATTTATTGGGTAACAACTGAGTACTTCACTTTAATACACTGAACAAAAATATAAATGCAAGAAGCAACAATTTCAAAAATTATACTCATAAAAGGAAATCAGTGAATTGAAAAACATTCTATGGATTTCACATGACTGGGAATACAGATATGCATCGGTTGGTCATAGATACGGGGCGGCAGGGTAGCCTAGTGGTTAGAGCGTTGGACTAGTAACCAAAAGGTTGCAAGTTCAAATCCCCGAGCTGACAAGGAACACAGTAGCTTATGCCTGCCCATACCATAACCCGCCATCATTACCACTCTGTTCACAACGTTATCAGCAAATCACTCGCCCATACACGCTTTCTGCCATCTGACCGGTACAGTTGAAACCAGGATTCATCCGTGAAGAGCACACTTCTCCAGTGTGCTTATGGTAGAGAATTGAACATTAAAATTATCTAGCAACAGCTACTGCTCCCTAAAAACTTGAAATATCTTTGGCATTGTGTTGCGTGACAAAACTGCACATGGTCTTTTATTGTCCCCAGTTCCATGTAATGATCACGCCGTTTAATCAGCTTCTTGATATGCCACACCTGTCAGGTGGATGGATTCTCTTTGCAAAGGAGAAATGCATTTACATTTTTGTTCAGTGTAGATTTCCATTGAAATTGGGAAGGGAAAAAAAGAAGCTTTTTAGCAACAAAAAAAAAAAACTTTCTCCAGCAAGAACTTTGCATAATTTACCACATGGTGACATCACCATGGAAGCCTCAACTCCCGGCCACACAAGTATGCTGATTACAAGGTCCTGCGTAAAACAGCAACTAACAGGATTTTTTTTTAAATCACACTTTTAGTGTTAGTTTCATGAGCTGTCGTACAAAATGATGTAAAACACAGGAAAAACTGCATTTTGAGTGCACTTGGACTTTAAAATCTAGATTCCTTCATTAAACCAATAACAAAGAAAACACCACATCTCTGTTGTGGTAAAACTCTGAGGGAAATGTAACCACTGTCAAATGAAATAGACAGATCTGAAGATACAAGGACTGACCATGCATGATATCAACATTATAGTTTTAACCATGTTTAGAGGCGATACAGTGTTTGGTTACATTTAACATTGTTTACAAATATTGGAGTAAAACAAGCTTGTATGTTTGGTTCTGATGGGGAACGACCAATGAACTACGAGCCATTTCTAAGTTACATTCATCAAGAATCAATGGGTAAATATCATTTTTTTCAAAGTCAAAAAATGGATGTAGCAGCAAAGGATTCTAGATTTAAGAATGTTCCCCATTGTACACAAGGTCCAATGAAAATGTTTACTTCTGCTTTGTCCCTGAAAGACACACACACAGGTTGGAGAGGTTGGAGCAGGGGACTTCCATGCTCTGGCTCCCGTGGAGCAGTTGTTGTGGAGGGTTAAGTGCCTTACTCAAGGGCACAACAGCGGGTGATGACGTCTGGGATTTTGATATCAGATAGCAGCAACCTTCCAGTTGCACAGCTCACCTTCCGACAGAGTTTTGGAACCTCCTGGGGCTGCCAACGCACCAACTTCTCTGCAGGACCCGGAATTCAAACTGGCAATCCTTGGTCGCTGGCTCACCTCTCTAACCGTTAGGCTGCCGGCCGCCCCTTTAAACAAACACAATATGGATGTTCCAGGAAAAAAAAACGTCTCTTCTGCATCGCTTTGATATTTTAAGAAGAAATTGTGCACCAATAATGACTTTTAAAAGCCTGTTATATTAAATGACCAATGGGTTACAATCGTCCAAGACGTCCACTGAGGTGCACAGGAGGGACTTGTCAAAATGCTACATATCTGCACTTCTCTGTGGTCATTTAATATAACAGGCTTTTAAAAGTCATTATTGGTGCACAATTTCTTCTTAAAATATCAAAGCGATGCAGAAGAGACGTTGTTTTTTTCCTGGAACATCCATATTGTGTTTGTTGAAAAAAATTCAGTCTCTCAATGTGCAAAACTGATAGAGACATACCCCAAGCGACTTACAGCTGTAATCGCAGCAAAAGGTGGCGCTACAAAGTATTAACTTAAGGGGGCTGAATAATTTTGCACGCCCAATTTCAGTTTTTGATTTGTTAAAAAAGTTTGCATTATCCAATAAATGTCGTTCCACTTCATGATTGTGTCCCACTTGTTGTTGATTCTTCACAAAAAAATACAGTTTTATATCTTTATGTTTGAAGCCTGAAATGTGGCAAAAGGTCGCAAAGTTCAAGGGGGCCGAATACTTTCGCAAGGCACTGTACCAGCATACTTCATTCTCCTCGTTTTGAGTAAGCTATCCAGCCCCAACTCCAGCTCCAAACTATTCCATCCTCCTATAATGCCATCAACTATTGATAGGAGCCTAGTATTTTGTATACACTTGCAAATGTTATGTGTGAAGACATTTAGGCGTGTGCACAGAGAAGCGATTTTATGAGTTGATGTTTCTGACCCAAATCCTATTTAGAAATATTGTTGTTGGTTTAACAAATAGATTTGGGTTTTAATCAAATTAAACGAAAAACAAAGGTATTAGAAAGATTCAGCATCCGTGGTTTCATGGTGAGAAGGGACATGGCTTCAATGCAATTTCTCCTTCTATTTATGGAAAAGTGCCAATTTCATAATACAACAGTATAATGATGAGTGGACATTTCCCCCGTTAGATGGATGAAGGATGTTTATAAAACATAACAATACAACAGTATAATGGTGAGTGGACATTTCCCCTGTTAGATGGATGAAGGATGTTTATAAAACATAACAATACAACAGTATAATGATGAGTGGACATTTCCCCCGTTAGATGGATGAAGGATGTTTATAAAACATAACAATACAACAGTATAATGGTGAGTGGACATTTCCCCCGTTAGATGGATGAAGGATGTTTATAAAACATAACAATACAACAGTATAATGGTGAGTGGACATTTCCCCCGTTAGATGGATGAAGGATGTTTATAAAACATAACAATACAACAGTATAATGGTGAGTGGACATTTCCCCCGTTAGATGGATGAAGGATGTTTATAAAACATAACAATACAACAGTATAATGGTGAGTGGACATTTCCCCCGTTAGATGGATGAAGGATGTTTATAAAACATAATACAACAGTATAATGATGAGTGGACATTTCCCCCGTTAGATGGATGAAGGATGTTTATAAAACATAACAATACAACAGTATAATGGTGAGTGGACATTTCCCCCGTTAGATGGATGAAGGATGTTTATAAAACATAACAATACAACAGTATAATGGTGAGTGGACATTTCCCCCGTTAGATGGATGAAGGATGTTTATAAAACATAACAATACAACAGTATAATGGTGAGTGGACATTTCCCCCGTTAGATGGATGAAGGATGTTTATGAAACATAACAATACAACAGTATAATGATGAGTGGACATTTCCCCCGTTAGATGGATGAAGGATGTTTATAAAACATAACAATACAACAGTATAATGGTGAGTGGACATTTCCCCCGTTAGATGGATGAAGGATGTTTATGAAACATAACAATACAACAGTATAATGGTGAGTGGACATTTCCCCCGTTAGATGGATGAAGGATGTTTATGAAACATAACAATACAACAGTATAATGGTGAGTGGACATTTCCCCCATTAGATGGATGAAGGATGTTTATAAAACATAACAATACAACAGTATAATGGTGAGTGGACATTTCCCCCGTTAGATGGATGAAGGATGTTTATGAAACATAACAATACAACAGTATAATGATGAGTGGACATTTCCCCCGTTAGATGGATGAAGGATGTTTATAAAACATAACAATACAACAGTATAATGGTGAGTGGACATTTCCCCCGTTAGATGGATGAAGGATGTTTAT
Organism: Oncorhynchus mykiss; assembly: GCF_057628025.1. NCBI lineage: Eukaryota > Metazoa > Chordata > Actinopteri > Salmoniformes > Salmonidae > Oncorhynchus > Oncorhynchus mykiss. The sequence goes on from NC_143034.1 coordinate 11,068,082, forward strand.
AAAACATAACAATACAACAGTATAATGGTGAGTGGACATTTCCCCCGTTAGATGGATGAAGGATGTTTATGAAACATAACAATACAACAGTATAATGGTGAGTGGACATTTCCCCTGTTAGATGGATGAAGGATGTTTATAAAACATAACAATACAACAGTATAATGGTGAGTGGACATTTCCCCCGTTAGATGGATGAAGGATGTTTATAAAACATAACAATACAACAGTATAATGGTGAGTGGACATTTCCCCTGTTAGATGGATGAAGGATGTTTATAAAACATAACAATACAACAGTATAATGGTGAGTGGACATTTCCCCCGTTAGATGGATGAAGGATGTTTATGAAACATAACAATACAACAGTATAATGGTGAGTGGACATTTCCCCCGTTAGATGGATGAAGGATGTTTATAAAACATAACAATACAACAGTATAATGGTGAGTGGACATTTCCCCCGTTAGATGGATGAAGGATGTTTATGAAACATAACAATACAACAGTATAATGGTGAGTGGACATTTCCCCCGTTAGATGGATGAAGGATGTTTATGAAACATAACAATACAACAGTATAATGGTGAGTGGACATTTCCCCCGTTAGATGGATGAAGGATGTTTATAAAACATAACAATACAACAGTATAATGGTGAGTGGACATTTCCCCCGTTAGATGGATGAAGGATGTTTATGAAACATAACAATACAACAGTATAATGGTGAGTGGACATTTCCCCCGTTAGATGGATGAAGGATGTTTATAAAACATAACAATACAACAGTATAATGGTGAGTGGACATTTCCCCCGTTAGATGGATGAAGGATGTTTATAAAACATAACAATACAACAGTATAATGGTGAGTGGACATTTCCCCCGTTAGATGGATGAAGGATGTTTATAAAACATAATACAACAGTATAATGATGAGTGGACATTTCCCCCGTTAGATGGATGAAGGATGTTTATAAAACATAACAATACAACAGTATAATGGTGAGTGGACATTTCCCCCGTTAGATGGATGAAGGATGTTTATAAAACATAACAATACAACAGTATAATGGTGAGTGGACATTTCCCCCGTTAGATGGATGAAGGATGTTTATAAAACATAACAATACAACAGTATAATGGTGAGTGGACATTTCCCCCGTTAGATGGATGAAGGATGTTTATGAAACATAACAATACAACAGTATAATGATGAGTGGACATTTCCCCCGTTAGATGGATGAAGGATGTTTATAAAACATAACAATACAACAGTATAATGGTGAGTGGACATTTCCCCCGTTAGATGGATGAAGGATGTTTATGAAACATAACAATACAACAGTATAATGGTGAGTGGACATTTCCCCCGTTAGATGGATGAAGGATGTTTATGAAACATAACAATACAACAGTATAATGGTGAGTGGACATTTCCCCCATTAGATGGATGAAGGATGTTTATAAAACATAACAATACAACAGTATAATGGTGAGTGGACATTTCCCCCGTTAGATGGATGAAGGATGTTTATGAAACATAACAATACAACAGTATAATGATGAGTGGACATTTCCCCCGTTAGATGGATGAAGGATGTTTATAAAACATAACAATACAACAGTATAATGGTGAGTGGACATTTCCCCCGTTAGATGGATGAAGGATGTTTATAAAACATAACAATACAACAGTATAATGGTGAGTGGACATTTCCCCCGTTAGATGGATGAAGGATGTTTATGAAACATAACAATACAACAGTATAATGGTGAGTGGACATTTCCCCTGTTAGATGGATGAAGGATGTTTATAAAACATAACAATACAACAGTATAATGGTGAGTGGACATTTCCCCCGTTAGATGGATGAAGGATGTTTATAAAACATAACAATACAACAGTATAATGGTGAGTGGACATTTCCCCTGTTAGATGGATGAAGGATGTTTATAAAACATAACAATACAACAGTATAATGGTGAGTGGACATTTCCCCCGTTAGATGGATGAAGGATGTTTATGAAACATAACAATACAACAGTATAATGGTGAGTGGACATTTCCCCCGTTAGATGGATGAAGGATGTTTATAAAACATAACAATACAACAGTATAATGGTGAGTGGACATTTCCCCCGTTAGATGGATGAAGGATGTTTATGAAACATAACAATACAACAGTATAATGGTGAGTGGACATTTCCCCCGTTAGATGGATGAAGGATGTTTATGAAACATAACAATACAACAGTATAATGGTGAGTGGACATTTCCCCCGTTAGATGGATGAAGGATGTTTATAAAACATAACAATACAACAGTATAATGGTGAGTGGACATTTCCCCCGTTAGATGGATGAAGGATGTTTATGAAACATAACAATACAACAGTATAATGGTGAGTGGACATTTCCCCCGTTAGATGGATGAAGGATGTTTATAAAACATAACAATACAACAGTATAATGGTGAGTGGACATTTCCCCCGTTAGATGGATGAAGGATGTTTATAAAACATAACAATACAACAGTACAGTGCCTTGCGAAAGTATTCGGCCCCCTTGAACTTTGCGACCTTTTGCCACATTTCAGGCTTCAAACATAAAGATATAAAACTGTATTTTTTTGTGAAGAATCAACAACAAGTGGGACACAATCATGAAGTGGAACGACATTTATTGGAAATTTCAAACTTTTTTAACAAATCAAAAACTGAAAAATTGGGCGTGCAAAATTATTCAGCCCCTTTACTTTCAGTGCAGCAAACTCTCTCCAGAAGTTCAGTGAGGATCTCTGAATGATCCAATGTTGACCTAAATGACTAATGATGATAAATACAATCCACCTGTGTGTAATCAAGTCTCCGTATAAATGCACCTGCACTGTGATAGTCTCAGAGGTCTGTTAAAAGCGCAGAGAGCATCATGAAGAACAAGGAACACACCAGGCAGGTCCGAGATACTGTTGCGAAGAAGTTTAAAGCCGGATTTGGATACAAAAAGATTTCCCAAGCTTTAAACATCCCAAGGAGCACTGTGCAAGCGATAATATTGAAATGGAAGGAGTATCAGACCACTGCAAATCTACCAAGACCTGGCCGTCCCTCTAAACTTTCAGCTCATACAAGGAGAAGACTGATCAGAGATGCAGCCAAGAGGCCCATGATCACTCTGGATGAACTGCAGAGATCTACAGCTGAGGTGGGAGACTCTGTCCATAGGACAACAATCAGTCGTATATTGCGCAAATCTGGCCTTCATGGAAGAGTGGCAAGAAGAAAGCCATTTCTTAAAGATATCCATAAAAAGTGTAGTTTAAAGTTTGCCACAAGCCACCTGGGGGAGACACCAAACGTGGAAGAAGGTGCTCTGGTCAGATTAAACCAAAATTGAACTTTTTGGCAACAATGCAAAACGTTATGTTTGGCGTAAAAGCAACACAGCTGAACACACCATCCCCACTGTCAAACATGGTGGTGGCAGCATCATGGTTTGGGCCTGCTTTTCTTCAGCAGGGACAGGGAAGATGGTTCAAATTGATGGGAAGATGGATGGAGCCAAATACAGGACCATTCTGGAAGAAAACCTGATGGAGTCTGCAAAAGACCTGAGACTGGGACGGAGATTTATCTTCCAACAAGACAATGATCCAAAACATAAAGCAAAATCTACAATGGAATGGTTCAAAAATAAACATATCCAGGTGTTAGAATGGCCAAGTCAAAGTCCAGACCTGAATCCAATCGAGAATCTGTGGAAAGAACTGAAAACTGCTGTTCACAAATGCTCTCCATCCAACCTCACTGAGCTCGAGCTGTTTTGCAAGGAGGAATGGGAAAAAATGTCAGTCTCTCGATGTGCAAAACTGATAGAGACATACCCCAAGCGACTTACAGCTGTAATCGCAGCAAAAGGTGGCGCTACAAAGTATTAACTTAAAGGGGCTGAATAATTTTGCACGCCCAATTTTTCAGTTTTTGATTTGTTAAAAAAGTTTGAAATATCCAATAAATGTCGTTCCACTTCATGATTGTGTCCCACTTGTTGTTGATTCTTCACAAAAAAATACAGTTTTATATCTTTATGTTTGAAGCCTGAAATGTGGCAAAAGGTCGCAAAGTTCAAGGGGGCCGAATACTTTCGCAAGGCACTGTATGTGAATAATGAAAAAACATTAAGGCTAATATTTCAAGGCACTCTCAGTAGACCATTTAAAACCCCTTTATTATTAGGCTACTGGGCTAATGGCCAGGATCAAAAGACACCTATGTGATGCTTTTAAACCAGCCAGGATTTAGGAGTAGGGTAGGCTGTTTGTAAATACCAGATTCACCAGCACAAAATGAACATCTCTCTACCATGGACACTGTGTGTCATGGCTGGATAGGTTGTGGTTCCACTCTCTGAACCAACTGTGTTACCAAGAAGACCTGCTGTTTGTGGGTCTGAAACGTTCCTTTTAGAGCTGCATGAAACTGTCAGTGTTTTTAAGGACACGCCTCCAATATTGCCACCCCTCCCACCTCAGCACAAGTGAGCTGATGTTACACAGATGTTAGGCAGGTACATAGGTGAACCTGGCGTTGGGGCTGGAAAATGCCAGCGCTCATGCTCTTACAATTCCAAACTAATGTGTATTTGACACTTGGGCCTCCTAATCGCCAGCTGAAAACAGCCCATAATGCTAAAGCCCCCATGCAGTATTTTTAATAAATCACTGCATGTTTTTATTTCATGAAAATAACTTCAAATATATTTGTTATCATTGATTTCCCTGAGCCTCCTTTTGCCATTGAAATGCTCAGTCTGATCTTCTGGGCATGTTGATAAAAATTAAAATATATTTACATACACAGCCCTAATTGGCAGATAGAGCCTACCCCACTTACCCCTTCAAAGAAAAAGTTACCAGATTGGTGGAAAGACAATAATAGTTCTGGAATCCCCTGTGGTTGTCAATGCACCAGCCTCTCTCCATCCTAAACTACTGAACTTACCTGGGTCAGTGTTCCCATCTACTTCTTCCTCCTCTTCCCTGTTCTCCACTTCTGTGAATGCTCTCTCCTCTGCCCTCTCTGTGACTGCTCTCTGCTCCGCTGTGAATGCTCTCTGCTCCGCTGTTAATGCTCTCTCCTCCACCTCCTCTGTGACTTCTCTCTGCTCCTCTTTGAATGCTCTCTCCGCCTCCTCCTCCTCTTTGAATGCTCTCTCCTCCGCCTCCTCTGTGACTGCTCTCTGCTCCTCTTTGAATGCTCTCTCCGCCTCCTCCTCCTCTTTGAATGCTCTCTCCTCCGCCTCCTCTGTGACTGCTCTCTGCTCCTCTTTGAATGCTCTCTCCGCCTCCTCCTCCTCTTTGTATGCTCTCTCCTCCGCCTCCTCTTTGAATGCTCTCTGCTCCGCTGTGAATGCTCTCTGCACCGCCTCCTCTGTGAATGCTCTCTGCTCCGCTGTGAATGCTCTCTCCTCCGCCTCCTCTGTGACTGCTCTCTGCTCCTCTTTGTATGCTCTCTCCTCCGCCTCCTCTTTGAATGCTCTCTGCTCCGCTGTGAATGCTCTCTGCACCGCCTCCTCTGTGAATGCTCTCTGCTCCGCTGTGAATGCTCTCTCCTCCGCCTCCTCTGTGACTGCTCTCTGCTCCACTATGAATGCTCTCTGCTCCGCCTCCTCTGTGAATGCTCTCTGCTCCTCTTTGAATGCTCTCTCCGCCTCCTCCTCCTCTTTGAATGCTCTCTCCTCCGCCTCCTCTGTGACTGCTCTCTGCTCCTCTTTGAATGCTCTCTCCGCCTCCTCCTCCTCTTTGTATGCTCTCTCCTCCGCTGTGAATGCTCTCTCCTCCGCCTCCTCTGTGACTGCTCTCTGCTCCTTTGTGAATGCTCTCTCCTCCGCCTCCTCTTTGAATACGCGCTCCTCTGCCTCCTCCTCTTTGAATGCTCTCTCTTCTGCCTCCTCCTCTTTGAATGCTCTCTCCTCTGCCTCCTCTTTGAATGCTCTCTCCTCCCCCTCCTCTTTAATCCCTCTCTCCTCCTCCTCCTCCTCTTTGACTATCACATTGAGTTCCAGTGGTTGACTGCAGTCCTCCAGCTTCACTAAGACCATCTCTGGACCCCACTGTGAGCTTCTCTGTGCTGGAACACCACAGTAAGAACCCGGGGACTTGGGTTCAGACATGGAAGGCTATAGTAGGATTCAAAAGAGGCATAAACGAAAACGTAAGGTGAGTTTCACAACTGGAACATCTTAGTTAATAAAGGAATATATCTAAATATTCACTAATACATTTAGCTAGCTAGTATTGCTTTGGCGATTGTACAGCTAGCGTTAGCAACGTTAAGCCAGTTGGGTTAGCATTAGCTTACTGACGAATTTTACTGTCACTTTCTCACTAGGAAAAAACGATAAACAAATTATCAGCAAGAAGTTAATTTGAAACATTGCCGAACCAAAATAACATTTGATTTGTAATCTCTAAAATGACCAATTAGCTAATGATTAGGTACTGAAATGAAAATAACTAGCTTGCTAGCTAGCCAGCCTTAGAAACAGACTAGCTAACTAGCCATGCTAACTTATTAGCTAAGGGTTGCCAATATATCTTTGCCATCTTGAAGATGGACAATTCACACATCACACAATTCACATTACTGTCTTTATAACAAATAACGGTATCATTCACAACAGCATCTTTAAGAGTTGCTTGGCATGATCGATCGATAGATAGATAGAAACCTTCGTTAGGTTGAGTAGGCATTTTAATGACCAGTGAGTAAGCTAGCTAACGTTTGCTAAAATGGCTATTGTTTACTCATAATTTGGTGGACGTGGATAAATAATCCGCCTACTAATGTTTACATATGGAATCGTTTCAGAATATATTAGAAATCTAGGTCTTACCTTGACGCTTGACATTGAACTGGCAGCTGTTGTTGTTCTAGCTCGCGTAACTCCTTCTTTGGTTTAACAGCGGGTGGCATCCAGTATAATGTTGCATTACCGCCACCAACTGGACCGGAGAATAAATAAATTATACTTTGTGATAGAAAAATACAAATTACCCTGCCAAGTATTGTTGATGTTCTCGGTATCCATAGCCAGAGGTTTCCTGTTATATTCATCATACCTTGGTTTTTGTGGTAAGTGTGAATGAAAAAAAAAAAAATTGATAATGGTTTTCATAAACATACATTGTCCTATGGGATATTCATTGGCAAAGGTAAGGAAGGAGGATGGTAAATTTGATATGCATAACGTATACCAATTAACATACCTTTGTATTTTTTGGATTCACAGACTTCACCATCCCTACACCTCTGAATATAACAGGAAACCTGTTCAATCATCATGCACTGCAAAATCATTCTGGCTATATACGGAGAACATCAACACATTAACATCAACAGGCCAGAGGATATACCCATTGGACTTGGGGCTCTGCTGGGAGTTTACCTCATGTTTAGATTGTTTGTATTCTGCTTTGCCACTAAAATCATAACACTGATAACTAAAATATTGTATTATTGTTGTTATTGTTATGCATATTAATAATACTATGGGGGAGGGGGTTACATTTTTACCCCAAAAGGTTATTTAAAAAGGTTATTTGAAGAACTTATAGGGCTTCCCCCACAGTTTCAATGTGAAGAACTTATAGGGCTTCCCCCACAGTTTCAATGTGAAGAACTTATAGGGCTTCCCCCACAGTTTCAATTTGAAGAACTTATAGGGCTTCCCCCACAGTTTCAATTTGAAGAACTTATAGGGCCTCCCCCACCGTTTCAATTTGAAAAACTTATAGGGCTTCCCCCACAGTTTCAATGTGAAGAACTTATAGGGCTTCCCCCACAGTTTCAATTTGAAGAACTTATAGGGCTTCCCCCACAGTTTCAATGTGAAGAACTTATAGGGCTTCCCCCACAGTTTCAATGTGAAGAACTTATAGGGCTTCCCCCACCGTTTCAATTTGAAGAACTTATAGGGCTTCCCCCACAGTTTCAATGTGAAGAACTTATAGGGCTTCCCCCACAGTTTCAATGTGAAGAACTTATAGGGCTTCCCCCACAGTTTCAATTCGAATAACTTATAGGGCTTCCCCCACAGTTTCAATTTGAATAACTTATAGGGCTTCCCCCACAGTTTCAATGTGAAGAACTTATAGGGCTTCCCCCACAGTTTCAATTCGAAAAACTTATAGGGCTTCCCCCACAGTTTCAATTTGAATAACTTATAGGGCTTCCCCCACAGTTTCAATGTGAAGAATTTATAGGGCTTCCCCCACAGTTTCAATGTGAAGAACTTATAGGGCTTCCCCCACAGTTTCAATTTGAATAACTTATAGGGCTTCCCCCACAGTTTCAATGTGAAGAATTTATAGGGCTTCCCCCACAGTTTCAATGTGAAGAACTCCTAAAGGATACACAAGGAACCTTTTCTTTTTAGAGTGTACAGTTGATAACCATGACAATGAAGACTAAAAAGCCAAACTTAGCCAACCTTACTGAAGCATGTCACTCTGTACTGGCAAAATTCTACAACTCACAGGGGCCTCGTTCATAACCGTTGCTAAATGTAACAGTATAACGTTGGACTAGTAAATTAAAGGTTGCAAGATCAAATCCCCGAGCTGACAAGGTACAAATCTGTCGTTTTGCCCCTGAGCGAGGCAGTTAACCCACTGTTCCTAGGCAGTCATTGAAAATAAGAATGTGTTCTTAAATGACTTGCCTAGTTAAATAAAGGTTCAATTGAAAAATATATAATTACATTAAGAATCCCTTTAATTCAATAGCATCTCTGTGAGTCATAAAGATTTGTGATTTGACTTTATAAATGTAAATGTTTTATTGTGGCATAAACACAACCAGTCATGAAATAATGTTTTCATCTAATTGTCAAACAATCACTTCAAAAGGTCTCCTTTATTAGGCTACAGTCGTGAATGGAAAGAGACATCTGTTACACAAAACACCAGAAAGTGTAATGACATTTGGAGATTGTCATTATGCCAGAATTTATGCGTCCACTGCTGTCCGCGTGAGTCTCGTTTCGGCCACTCATCTCTGCCTTGGCTAAATGTGTTAGGTTAGACGAGAACACTGACATTATGGAGCGTAGGCTACACACCACCCGTTTAAGGCCATTGGCTCGTTGTTCATGCCTCTGACAGGCAGTAGTGATAAATAGGGGTCTACTAGCCTACAGTTTGACATTTTGTTTTAATTATTGTGAAAGGCTCATGTTTTAATTATTGTGAAAGTCTCATGTTTTACCAGTACGGCGTACCCCCACTATTTATTTTGCCGGGGACGTCGTACCACCTTACTTCCCCCCGTGGTGGTAGCTCAAGCTACTTTACATAGTTGTTTTCTACATTTTTCTTTATACCTTTGACAGCAAGGTAGCGATGCGCGACAGGGGACCTTGACAGCTGCACGGAATACTGGCTGGAGTAGTTCCATCCTCTCAGGTCCCCAGATATGTGTAGGGCTCTGAGGGAATCTGAATGACTTACGTTTTTGTTTTGTATGTTGTTTTTCAGACGTTTGAGGGGATTACGTTTTTTTTCTTTTTTTCCCTTTTCTATTTTGGATTTCCACCCTTTGTTTTCTGAATCCAGTAGAGGGCAGGAATACAACTTTTCAGGTTGTAGTCCACCCTAAAACCCCACTGAAGAAGACAACGCTGAAGAAGACAAAGATTTGAGAAAGTATGGGTAGCTGCAGCCCAATATGGCAACCGGAGTGTGGTTGTATGGAGAGCGAATCAGCTAATTGGGCAGATTTTTTGCCACTCAAAACGATTGTACATGGCTGATTGGGCTGCACAATGAGTCAATAAGCCGTAGACTAGTGCACCGGTGTTCTATGGGACTCTCAATCACGGCCAGATGTGATACAGCCTGGATTCGAACCAGGGACTATAGTGACGCCTCTTGCACTGAGATGCTGCGCCACTCGAGAGCCCAAATGGTCTGCGGGTAGAAGCTATTGGCCAATCTGTTAGTTTTTGCCATGACACTCCTATAGTGCCTTTCTAGATAGTTAATATTGATAACCATCTAGTTGTCACCTTGATACATGTACATACATTCGACTCAATGTGGAGGCCATGAATGGCAACAACACTACTGTCCGGCAATGGCGTGAGAAGTAGCTACCTAGTTTCAGGGTCATAGTCAACACATGCATACAGCGCTTGAAGCAGAGGGGTTGGATTAAATGCATTCAGTTGAACAACTGACTAGGTATCGTTTCCCTCATCATCAGTACAAAAAAAATGGTTTGTATAAAACTAACAGTGAAATGCGACTCGGACTCATCCTTTGGCTTCAAAACAGAAGTACAAACTCTCGCTGTATATTAGGTCAATTTACAGTATTGCGTGGTAAGAAACGGAAGAAAAAAAACCGGAGCGCAAATCCATCAAAACCAGAGCGCTTTCGACACACCCACTCGCCAATACTCCAGTCGCCATATTGAGCGGCAGCTACCCCCTTCTCGAATGTAGACCTTTTTTGGAAGTACTGGTGCTTTCAGGACAACTGGGGGGGAAACGAGGTTAAATAATGACGTTAGTGAACTTCAGGTCGGAGCTCTAGAAAGATACCCTAGTATCCGACTTGGATGGCTGTTCAAAACGATTTTCCAAATCGGAGCGAACGTATTTTGACATTATAACGGTTGCAGAGTTGTCTAATGGGGCAATAAATTGTAAATTATTGGACAAGAGAGGATATTCGTCAAATCCAACGTCTCCTCTACCAAGATACTGGTGCAGCTAGCTAACGTTAGCTAGTAACAAAAAAAAAGCTACCTTTGGCTAGCAGCTAGCTACCTGCAGTAAACCTCATGTTTACTGTGCGCCATGCAAGCTTTAGTCGCACATTAGTCAACTCCTAAACTCACATTTAACGTTGAAAAGTCTTTGCTATTAATCGTTTGGGGAGAAAAGGTTGAGCTCCAGTAGGACTGTAAACTTCCGTTCCGTACTAAAACCGGAAGTGGCGTAATATTTGTGCTGCCATCAGGTAGGTGGCTAGCAACTCCGCGTTTTCCAAGTTATAATAAATATATTTATATATGAGACGTGACTTGATACGTTGCTGATTTAAGGATTACTGCCCCTACTAGAATGCGAGATCATCTAAATAGCTAGAACTCTATGAAAAGGACAGAAACAGAGAGAGCAAGCTAACAGAAGTACTAGCATCGTTAGCATAGGTGGGTGGCTGTTTTGTTTGCTGCAGTACTGTTAACGTCAGAAGCTGGCCTTTATTGGTGAGTGCTGAAATAGTGGCAACATGTTCACAAAAATAAACCGTAATATTTCCGCCGTTATCATCATCATGTCATTGCTAATTGTAGCCTTCGGTCTTTTATGTCTGTAAACATCAGATCTGTAATAACGTTAAACATTATGCCTCTGCCTACCAGCTCTATGTTGTGAGTGACTTATCTCCTTTGTGTCACTAGTTATGTTTCCGTGAACTTGTCCAGTGATTTGTCGACATTTACAAAGTTCGCATAGAAGATAGATGCGACAGTTGCCTGGAAACCCGACATTGAATTCCCTAGAATTCTACGTCCATCCGAAATGAGCGTTTGAATCATGAAAGTTTCCTCTCGCGACCTCCACAAGCGAGAATGTTGAATACAAATCTATTTTAAGGTAGGCCTACCGGTGGTCCGTGCGGTTGGTCCCTTTGGTGGTAGGAATGTGAAACATATCGATAGGAAAGTATAATTACATCAACTTTTGCACAGACACCGGTAATTGTATTCAACATTCTGGCCTATAGCGGGGCGTCAGGTAACCTAGCGTTTGACTAGTAACCGGAAGGTTTCAAGATCGAATCCCCGAGCTGACAAGGTAAACATCTATCGTTCTGCCCCTGAACAAGGCAGTTTACCCACTGTTCCTATGTCGTCATTGAAAATAAGAATTTGTTCTTAACTGACTTGCCTAGTTAAATAAAATAGAGGTCGTGAGAGGAAACGTTCATTATTCAAAAGCTAATTTCTTGCTGACATAGAATTCTAACCAATTCAATGTTGGGTTTCCAGGCAAATGTATCGGTACCCCCCTGTTTACTCTCCCTGTTATTTCATGCTGCTCTTTAATAATGTTACTTTTCTCTTATTATTATCTGTATTTCTTGTAACTGCATTGTTTGTTAGGGTCTTGTAAGTAAGCATTTCACCTGTTGTATTCGGTGCATGTGACTAATACGATTTGGTAATCATCGCTCTCGAAACATATGGCCTTTCATTAGCGAGAAAAAAATACTTGAAATAAAAAATATTTTGCACAGATTCATACAGATATAGGTGCCTCCATCTGACGAAACTACACTCCCCGAGTTACGCGTACAAGTGTTTGAAGCACGCTAGATACGGTTCGAACACACCGACCGTGACATTGCGCAAAATAGTATGCAGCATCATCTGGATATGTATGCAACCAAAGTTCAACATTCACCTTCTGCTGCCATTTCTGTCAAGCCGTCTACACTGACAGTTTGACGCATACGTTCAACGTATGAACCACACCGAACGCACTGCAACTGCCTCCGCAACACGATGCTGCAAGGCAAACGCAACATTTCATTGTGCAGGTGTGTTAGAAACATAGCAATATAGCACAGGTGGTCACCTCTGTTTTCTGTAAACAAACGCTGTAACATGGATATAATATGGCCACGTGGAACACTAACCTTATGAAGGTGTTGTTTTATAAGTTATTTATGTTTCCAAAACGGTACCTTAAGCTAGGCTCTTAACAAAACTCCCTCGTCAGAAGATACTATCACAAATAGGTGCAAAAACAGTTGGCGTCTATGAATGGGGTAAGTGCAATGATGTATATAAACTCTGGATTGCTGATGCTATGTGTGGGCCATTGAGAGGCTTTGAAGCTGTTGGTCATCCATATTGGCACTCCCTAGTAGGAGCAGTTCTCCATAGGAATGAATGGCATTCTACAGTATTTCAATCAAATGTCCAATTACGTGTATTTTTGTTTTAGTGAGGACAATAACACTAGTGATCTACTTTAAGGAACATGTTTTTATATTTTTACATTTTAGGTCACATCATTTAAAAGTATACATTAAAATGTCTGTAATGGAATTCACGTGTCAAAAACGAATGGAGCCTTTCTGTAGCTTCCGAAATATTATTTACAATGGTGGGAGAGTGTCAAGATGGCAACACGGTGGCTTCAACACAGCGCCCTCTGTCATCTAGTGTGTGTGTAAAAATATATGCGGTAGATCATTGGGTAACTTGCTCTCCTGTAGATCTTAAATAATTGGATGGGGAAACTTGCGAGGCAAAGCAATTCAGGTATTCTTGAAAGTTAGGAAAATCAGTCCTAAAAAAAAAACATAATTTTTAGTTGAAAAAATAGATTTTGCAGGCAGTAGGCATTTTCAATTAAATGTGAAGTTTTATATATAGTTACCTTCAACATTATCCTGCTATAATTTCTTTGAAAAAAAACCCACTTTCAATCATCATGTCTTGTAGTAAAGAAAGTTTGGCAAAAGACAAATCTATCCATGTCGAAACAGATACAAATGTTGTTGATGTTTAGAAAAGTTCTCCTAGATCTGCCGTTTCCATTACACATGTCGCAATGATATTTTTTGCGACGTTGCTGGGTCAATGGAAACCTGCCTACTGTCGCCAAAACGTAACATTTCACTTCATTTGTGTGTGTGTGTGTGTGCGTGTGCATGCCATCACACCTACAGATAAAGCACCGTATATGGATCCTCACATCAGTGTTAAAGACGAACCCACTAGTGATGATGACGTTACACACAGCTGGTGCAACCCTGACCAGCCCTCACAAATGGACTACAGTCATGAAGGTAAACTAGGATATATATATATATATATATATATATATATATATAAATAACATGTTTTTTCCTACTTTAAAAGTGTTTTAAGAAGTGAGGCAGTGCCACTCCTCTCATATGTTCTGTTTCATTGGGTAGGATAGAGTAGAAAGGAAAGCGTTCTGAAATAGAAGTGGACCACAGCGGTACACATGCTACTGGAGTACACGGTGGTGGGAGGTTACTGCCTGAAAACATGCCATCATGTCAGATCTCACAACGGCTGGATGGGTGTTTAACATACCAGCTAACCACATCATGTGATATATCAATTTGATGCCAGACTGACTAGTCGATGATGTGGCGCGAAACCATTGGTTGACGCAATGCAACGCCTGCGCATCTGTCGGTACGGAACACCACCAACGGTATATTTGTTCTGGAGCCAGCGGCTTAGACCACTAGACCACATGTCCCATTTCCATGTAAAATGACCCATGAGCACCAACATGTAAAGGTCATAGGAGAATGTCAAATCTGGTGACAAATGAAAGCTGAGTCTATATTTTTGAGAAATTAAGGCATATACAGTTGAAGTCAGAAGTTTACATACACTTAGGTTGGAGTCATTAACTCGTTTTTCAATCACTCCACAAATTTCTTGTTAACAAACTGTAGTTTTTGCAAGTTGGTTAGGACATCTACTTGTGCATGACACAAGTCATTTTTCCAACAATTGTTTACAGACAGATTATTTCACTTATAATTCACTGTATCACAATTCCAGTGGGTCAGATGTTTACATACACCAAGTTGACTGTGCCTTTAAACAGCTTGGAAAATTCCAGGAAATGATGTCATGGCTTTAGAAGCTTGTGATAAGCTAATTTATATAATTTGAGTCAATTTGAGGTGTACATGTGGATGTATTTCAAGGCCTACCTTCAAACTCAGTGCCTCTTTGCTTGACATCATGGGAAAATCAAAAGAAATAAGCCAAGACCGCAGGGGAAAAAATGGTAGACCTCCACAAGTCTGGTTCATCCTTGGGAGCAATTTCCAAATGCCTGAAGGTACCTCGTTCATCTGTACAAACAATATTACACAAGTATAAACACCATAGGACCATGCAGCCGTCACACTGCTCAGGAAGGAGATGCGTTCTGTCTCTTAGAGATGAACGTACTTTGGTGCGAAAAGTGCAAATCAATCCCAGAACAACAGCAAAGGACCTTGGGAAGATGCTGGAGGAAACCGGTATAAAGATATCTATATCCACAGTAAACGAGTCCTATATCGACAGAACCTGAAAGGCCGCTCAGCAAGGAAGAAGCCACTGTTCCAAAACTGCCATAAAAAAGCCAGACTACGGTTTGCAACTGCACATGGGGACAAAGATTGTACTTTTTGGAGAAATGTCCTCTGGTCTGATGAAACAAAAATGGCCATAAAGACCATCGTTATGTTGGCAGAAATAGGTTGAGGCTTGCAAGCCAAAGAACACCATCCCAATTGTGAAGCACGGGGGTGGCAGCATCATGTTGTGGGGGTGCTTTGCTGCAGGGGGGACTGGTGCACTTCACAAAATAAATGGCATCATGAGGGAGGAAAATTGTGGATATATCGAAGCAACAGCTCAAGACATCAGTCAGGAAGTTAAAGCTTGGTCACAAATGGGTCTTCCAAATGGACAATGACCCCAAGCATACTTCCAAAGTTGTGGCAAAATGGTTTAAGGACAACAAAGTCAAGGGATTGGAGTGGCCATCACAAAGCCCTGACCTCAATCCCATAGAACATTTGTGGGCAGAGCAAGAAGGCCTACAAACTTGACTCAGTTACACCAGCTCTGTCAGAAGGAATGGGCCAAAATTCACCCAACTTATTGCGGGAAGCTTGTGGAAGGCTACCCAAAACGTTTGACCCAAGTTAAACAATTTAAAGGCAATGCTAACAAATACTAATTGGGTGTATGTAAACTTCTGACACACTGGGAATGTGATGAAAGAAGTAAAGGCTGAAATAAATCATTCTCTCTACTATTATTCTGAAGTGGTGATCCTAACTCACCTAAAACAGGGAATTTTTACTAGGATTAAATGTCAGGAATTGTGAAACTGAGTTTTAATGTATTTGGCTAAGGGGTATGTAAATGTCCGACTTCAACTGTATACTTTCCCCAACCATTTTATATCCTTAATATTAGAAATAAGCAACGTTTTGATTTCTGCTCAAACCACAGAGGACTTTAGATGTATATCACCTGTTTTAGCGTGGATGTTGTCATTGAGGGCTTCCACCATTTTTTTAATTGGGTAAGAGAATATCATGTTACCATTGGTGTATTAAAGTCATGGTGATGGCCCCTTAATAATGAATTCAAGAGGGGAAGGGGAACAGTAACTGTATGATCAAACTTTATCTTGGTTCCATAAAAAAGCTGAGGGTTATTTTACTGAAATTCTGTTACCAAACTTTGGATCTGCACAGTTCTTCTAGAAAATGTGTTTTATAGTAACATTTTCAGTGTAAATTGTTAAAATAGAGTGATATGGTTTGTTAAACTTTGATTTCAATGGTGTTTGTTAGGCATACATTTTAAAGTGGAAAAATCTGAGTCCGTGTCAATCCATTACCATGGAAATGCCATATTGTAACAAACCTAGCTAGTGTTGACAATAAGGCCAGTTAGGCACAATTCCCATAACTCGCCAAAAATTCCCAGATTTTCCAGAAATCTTAGCTGGAGAATTCACCGATTTCCTGCTTCTCTCCTGATCTTGGGATTCTTCCAACTGGGATTTTGCTATTAAGGGGATTTAGAAATGAACCTAATTCTATTCCCTCCCCAGGTGCTGTTGATAAGTCTGAGTTGGAACCAGATGACCTTCCAGGCCTCAGTGAGGCAAGAAAACCAACATTCAATGTGATTGTCAAAGAGGAGGAGGAAGATGAGGATGATGAGGAGGACATGGTTGACCGAGGTTGGGTTTGGGGAGAACATTATCAGTTTCATAGTAATGTCCGTAGCATTGTGTTAAAGGCCCAGTTGTGGTCAAAATTCAGCCTTTCTTTGTTTTGTGTCAGTTTCATCAGCTGTTCTATAAATATAACACTGTAAAAGTGTAATATATATATGACCAGTGTTATTTCTTGATAGTTGCTGATTGAAAATGCCATCTACACCAGGGGATGGGCAATTCCAGTCCTCGAGGGCCTGATTGGTGTCACAGTTTTGCCCCAGCTAACACACCAGACTCCAATAATCACCTAATCATGATTTTCAGTTTAGAATGCAGATTGATTAATCAGCTGTGTTTGCTAGGGATGGAGAAAAAGTGTGACACCAATCAGGCCCTCAAGGACTGGAGTTGTCCACCCCCTGATCTACATCTTCTAATCAGCAGATTTTGTATGGGTGGAGTTAATAGACCAATAACAGAGTCCCAAACCTCTCTACCAATAACAGATCGTTTTCAGGTGACAATTCCCTCCAATTCGGCCCCTCCCAGACAGAACTAGCAAGATTCTTGCATGAGATTTTTTTGTTGTTGCTACAAAGCTATTTTTGTTTATTTTTGACAACTTTAATGGGAAACTATTACAGTAAGGTACTTAATTGTTACCGAGAAATGATTTGATATTCAGTCAAAAACGGCTGTATTGGGCCTTTAATAGTATATGTCACGTACATTGTGTAATATGCCCGACATTGAGTGACTGCCCACCCAATAACTACCTGTGTCTTGTCTCACTCACTCACACACACACACACACACACACACACACACACACATTTTTTGTTTACTCTAAACTAAAAAATTCTAGCCTGGTTAATCCAGACATTAACCAATGTTTTAACCAGGCTAAATCTATTCCCTTGTCTGTCTAGGTTCAGACACCGACTACACACCAAGTCCCGCTGTGGTAGTGAAGGTGGGAGAACCCAAAGCACCAAAGAATAAGAACACAGTAAAGAAACTCCACCAGTGCCCCGACTGCGGTAAAACCTTTGAGAGGCTGTCGCGTCTGAAGAGGCACGAGCCGTCACACTTGAGGAAGAGCAAGCACCCGTGCCCCGACTGCAACCAGTCTTTTGGCAACCTCTCAGTCCTGAAGAAACACAGGGGAACACACAAGAGCGCCGAGAAGCCGACTCACCAGTGTCAACAGTGTGGCAAGACGTTTGAGAAGCTGTCGCGCCTCAGAAGGTAAGCCAGAACACCAAAGACCCATTTCTGTTCTGTAAAAAATTCATGGACAATTAACTGTGTAGACCATAACAATAGTGTTCTAATCTAAGGCACCAGCCCGTACACCAGAGGAGAAAGAGGATGGACCACCCGTGTCCTAAATGTGGCAAGACCTTCAAGAAGTTATCCGGCCTGGTTCGGCACGAGCGAGGACACACCGGAGAGAAACCGTTCCCTTGCTCCCAGTGCGGGAAGAGCTTTGCCGACGACCGTCACCGGAAAGTGCACGAGCAGGCTCACCAAGGGAAGCTGGAGAGACCCCACCGCTGTGCTGACTGCGGGATCTGCTTCCCCAAACCATCCGAGCTTCGACGGCACCAACGCGCTCACACGGGAGAGAAACCGCACCGCTGCCCTGACTGTGGGAAGGCCTATTCCCGGTCAGAGACTCTGAAGAGGCACCTTCTCATCCACACGGGGGAGAGACCTCACCTCTGCACTGATTGTGGGAAAAGCTTCATTGACTTGCAGCAGTTGAAATCTCACCAGCGGATTCACACTGGAGAGAAACCATTCCACTGCCCCGTGTGTGGGAAGGGTTTCTCACAGAGGGGTAACATGAGGGCACACCATCGGACTCACACAGGGGAGAAACTTCACCACTGTGCCGACTGCGGGGCCAGTCTCTCCACATCTTCTAGTTTAAAAGAGCATCAGCTCATTCACACAGGAGAGAGGCCCTTCCAGTGTCTGGTCTGTGGCAAACGCTTTCTGCACATCTGGAGACTCAGAAAACACCAGAAGACACACACACACACACACACCGGACTAAGACACACACCGGACTAACACACACAACGGACTGACACACGCTGGATACACATAAGGAAGACGTCTCTGTGTGCTTTGAAAGAGCAGCAACTGTAGTGATGTACTACTACTACTAATATTAATACTACTAATATGAATACGACTAATATTAATAGTACTAATATTAATACTACTAATAGTTAACACTACTAATATTAATACTAGGATTGTGGGTTCAATTCCTGGGACCACCCATACGTGAATGTGTGCATGCATGACTGACTGACTGTAAGTTGCTTTGGATAAAAGCATCTACTAAATGACTGTTATTATTAATGTCAGCAACCCAGAACCAACAAAAATAATTTAATTAACTTTAATAGCTTGCAGTAGGGATCTGCTTGTGAGTATTAAAATGACATATGTGTATAGAGGAGGTGTACTACAAAGCAGGATCAATTAGTTAGCTGGATAACTTTAATAAGCAACCATAAATATCTATTGATTTTTCTGACTAATTAATGCATTCAAAATGAGATATGCGTGGTTGGTTGAGTCAGTTAAACAATGCCAATTCCAAGCTTCTCTTTCTAAAAACAAGAAAAGGTCATATCAGAGTATTTAGACAGGCTGACTCATTGAATGGTCTTTGTAGTTTAGCCCTCTGGTCTACGCCTCGTCCCATTTTAATCAACACTGAACAATGATCTTCATACGTCTGACATAACTATTTTAATGGTACATTTAATAGGCTTGTGTTTTGTATGTGTGTGTGTGTGTGCGAGTACACGTTTTACTATACTTGTGAGTACCAGAAGTCCTCATGAATAGTAAACTAACTAAAATCCAGAGAAGGACTTTTTTCAGTCTTCACTTGTAAAAAGGTTATTTTAGGCTTAGGGGTTAGGTTCACAGTTAGGGTTTAGGGGTTAGGAAAAATAGGATTTTGAATGGGAATCAATTGTTGGTCCCCAAAAAGTCCTGGAATGAAACCCATTATCTGTAGTCTAGGTAACAGTCTCTCCAGCTAACATCCCACTCCTCGTCACTCCCAAAGAGACTGGCCTTTCAGCCATAGAAATAAGAATAGAAAGGTGTCCACATTCAAGTCAATGATGGCATAATGGGTGGCAGCCATTTTGAGTGTATCCATGCCAGGAAGTAAAAGCAGGAAGTGTACCCTTTAATCTGTGCTGTGATTTGTTGATGTTAAAATAAATACATTCCATTGCATGAGCCACATCAGTTAGTATCATTTGAATGAACATTTTACATTACCATGGCAACCCAGCATCAGCTGATAGAACATTTCCAAAATACCATGAACATTATTGCATCACAATAGAAGGCAGCCATTATTTGCAAGTGTACCCATGAGTTTGCCAGGGTTAGAGCTTCCAAGCCCATTCTATTCATATTTCTATGCTTTCAGCAATCTCAGTGTTCAATATGCACTGGATTTATGGCGGAGTTGCTCCTTGGCTGTTGGAAATAACATTCATATTTTCCATGACAACATGTGGAGCCTCAATTAGAATACAAAGTAAAAACAACATTTAGCTGTTAGCTAGGCAAGTTATTTTTAGGTTTCAAAATCTAAACGGAGGTTTTGTGGGTTGGAATTGCAGTAGGTATTTACTTCATTTAAATTCCAGTCAATTCAGTACACTGAAATGTCAATTCTCTTCAATACTTTTCAATGAGGGAAATGTGGAATTGGAATAGTTTACTTTCTGAATTGACTGGAATTGACCCCAACCCTGCACAAAAGCCCATATTTGTCCTCGAGGCTTCCACATCGTTTACTTTTTTTTCCCCCATTGAGGCCCCCATTATTAGCCAAATAATGGCCATTCTGCACAACAAAAACATTCAGACAGGCCCACCCATTGGGCTAATGATGGACTAGACCATTACTGTTGCCAATCGACCCTATATTATAGGCTACCCTTGCCTTGCCCCAGTCATTCTATAAGTATACAATGATAAACTTTGTATGGTAGGGTATACTTTATTCTGTAGACACTAGGAAATACTCTGACAGGTTACATTATGATTACAGTGTGCTGTATTCTAGTATATACTCTGATAGTTTACATTATTACTATTCTACTAGATTCTAGGATATAATCTGATACATTATGATTCTAGGATATACCCTGATAGGTTACATGATTCTACTGGATTCTAGGATATACCCTGATAGGTTACATGATTCTACTGGATTCTAGGATATACTCTGATAGGTTACATGATTCTACTGGATTCTAGGATATACTCTGATAGTTTACTGCCAAGAAGGCCAGCACCCCGGAATCACCTCTTCACTATTGACGTTGAGACTGGTGTTTTGCGGGTACTATTTAATGAAGCTGCCAGTTGAGGACTTGTGAGGCGTCTGTTTCTCAAACTAGACATTCTAATGTACTTGTCTTCTTGCTCAGTTGTGCACCGGCGCCTCCCACTCCCCTTTCTATTCTGGTTAGAGCCAGTTTGCTCTGTTCTGTGAAGAGAGTAGTACACAGCGTTGTACGAGATCTTCAGTTTCTTGGCAATTTCTCGCATGGAATAGCCTTCATTTCTCAGAACAAGAATAGACTGACGAGTTTTAGAAGAAAGTTATTTTGTTTCTGGCCATTTTGAGCCTGTAATCGAACCCACAAATGCTGATGCTCCAGATACTCAACTAGTCTAAAGAAGGCCAGTTTAATTGCTTCTTTAATCAGAACAACCGTTTTCAGCTGTGCTAACATAATTGCAAAAGGGTTTTTCTAATGATCAATTAGCCTTTTAAAATGATAAAGGTGGATTATCTAACACAATGTGCCATTGGAACACAGGAGTGATGGTTGCTGACACCTATGTAGATATTCAATTAAAAATATTCTGTTTTCAGTCATTTACAACATTAACAATGTCTGCACTGTATTTCTGATCAATTTGATATTATTTTAAATGGACAAAAATGTATTGCCTTTCTTTCAAAAACAAGGACATTTCTAAGTGACCCCAAACTTTTGAACGGTAGTGTATATATTTAAATAAATCCTACAAACCCAATCAAGGAGTCAGAATATTGTTTCATTACAAATACAATCTGTGATACAACTGGAAACATAAAGAACAAGATCATATCGGAGATGTTGTATCGACTTCATGGCGAGAATGTCAGACCATGATCTCTAGACCAGTGTTTGTTCATCCTGGTCCTGGGGAAGCAGAAGGTCCACATTTCTGTTTTTGCCTCTACTATCACTACACAACTGCTTAATCTAATCAACTCAACATTAACAAACCTGATTCAAATAATCAAAGGCTTAATGTGCCAGGACACGTTCCCCAGGAGGACCTGGATTAGGAAACACTCACTGCTCTAGAGTCGTGTTAACCAAACTCGGTCCTGGGCATCCCAAGGGATGCACGTTTTGGTTTTTGCCCGAGCACTACACAGCTGATTTAAAATACAGCTTAATGTTAAGTTGATTGTTTGAATCAGCTGTGTTGTGCTCGGGGAAAAACCAAAAGGTGCTCCCCTCGGGTCCCCAGGACTGGGAAACACTACTCTAGACATTCACTTCTATTTTGGTTTGGTGTCAGTTTGTCCACAAGAGGGTGATGCAATACCAGAGAACAAGGGAGAATACGTTCTGGGATGAGATGGGATGGGATGAGATGAGATGAGATGAGATGGGATGAGATGAGATGGGATGAGATGGGATGGGATGGGATGGGATTAGATGGGATGAGATGGGATGGGATGGGATGAGATGGGATGAGATGGGATGGGATGGGGTGAGATGAGATGGGATGGGATGCTGATAACTGAAGCGCTGTGCTAGCAGGCTTCATTATATTCCAGTCGGCTGGCTGCACATAGATTCCTGGTGTCCAAAAATGTACCCTTCGATGGTAAGAACCCTTTTAAAGGAAAACTGAGCATGCTGTTACTTCGTGGGTAAATTGTAGGGCCTGTGGTGTTTTGGTTGTTACTTCGTAGTAAATTATAGGGCCTGTGGTGTTTTGGCTGTTACTTCGTGGTAAATTATAGGGCCTGTGGTGTTTTGGTTGTTACTTCGTGGTAAATTATAGGGCCTGTGGTGTTTTGGTTGTTACTTCGTGGTAAATTATAGGGCCTGTGGGTGTTTTGGTTGTTACTTCGTGGTAAATTATAGGGCCTGTGGTGTTTTGGCTGTTACTTCGTGGTAAATTATAGGGCCTGTGGTGTTTTGGCTGTTACTTCGTGGTAAATTATAGGGCCTGTGGTGTTTTGGCTGTTACTTCGTGGTAAATTATAGGGCTTGTGGTGTTTTGGTTGTTACTTCGTGGGTAAATTATAGGGCCTGTGGTGTTTTGGTTGTTACTTCGTGGTAAATTATAGGGCCTGTGGGTGTTTTGGTTGTTACTTCGTGGGTAAATTATAGGGCCTGTGGGTGTTTTGGTTGTTACTTCGTGGGTAAATTGTAGGGCCTGTGGGTGTTTTGGTTGTTACTTCGTGGTAAATTATAGGGCCTGTGGTGTTTTGGCTGTTACTTCGTGGTAAATTATAGGGCCTGTGGTGTTTTGGCTGTTACTTCGTGGTAAATTATAGGGCCTGTGGTGTTTTGGCTGTTACTTCGTGGTAAATTATAGGGCTTGTGGTGTTTTGGTTGTTACTTCGTGGGTAAATTATAGGGCCTGTGGTGTTTTGGTTGTTACTTCGTGGTAAATTATAGGGCCTGTGGGTGTTTTGGTTGTTACTTCGTGGGTAAATTATAGGGCCTGTGGGTGTTTTGGTTGTTACTTCGTGGGTAAATTGTAGGGCCTGTGGGTGTTTTGGTTGTTACTTCGTGGTAAATTATAGGGCCTGTGGTGTTTTGGCTGTTACTTCGTGGTAAATTATAGGGCCTGTGGTGTTTTGGCTGTTACTTCGTGGTAAATTATAGGGCCTGTGGTGTTTTGGCTGTTACTTCGTGGTAAATTATAGGGCCTGTGGTGTTTTGGCTGTTACTTCGTGGTAAATTATAGGGCCTGTGGTGTTTTGGCTGTTACTTCGTGGTAAATTATAGGGCTTGTGGTGTTTTGGTTGTTACTTCGTGGGTAAATTATAGGGCCTGTGGTGTTTTGGTTGTTACTTCGTGGTAAATTATAGGGCCTGTGGTGTTTTGGTTGTTATTTCGTGGGTAAATTATAGGGCCTGTGGTGTTTTGGTTGTTACTTCGTGGTAAATTATAGGGCCTGTGGTGTTTTGGTTGTTACTTCGTGGTAAATTATAGGGCCTGTGGGTGTTTTGGTTGTTACTTTGTGGGTAAATTATAGGGCCTGTGGTGTTTTGGTTGTTACTTCGTGGGTAAATTATAGGGCCTGTGGAGTTTTGGTTGTTACTTCGTGGGTAAATTATAGGGCCTGTGGTGTTTTGGTTGTTACTTTGTGGTAAATTATAGGGCCTGTGGTGTTTTGGTTGTTACTTCGTGGGTAAATTATAGGGCCTGTGGTGTTTTGGTTGTTACTTCGTGGGTAAATTATAGGGCCTGTGGTGTTTTGGTTGTTACTTTGTGGGTAAATTATAGGGCCTGTGGTGTTTTGGTTGTTACTTCGTGGGTAAATTATAGGGCCTGTGGGTGTTTTGGCTGTTACTTCGTGGGTAAATTATAGGGCCTGTGGTGTTTTGGTTGTTACTTCGTGGGTAAATTATAGGGCCTGTGGTGTTTTGGTTGTTACTTCGTGGGTAAATTATAGGGCCTGTGGTGTTTTGGCTGTTACTTCGTGGGTAAATTATAGGGCCTGTGGTGTTTTGGCTGTTACTTCGTGAGTAAATTATAGGGCCTGTGGTGTTTTG
The DNA here is from genome assembly GCF_057628025.1 of Oncorhynchus mykiss. Taxonomy (NCBI): domain Eukaryota; kingdom Metazoa; phylum Chordata; class Actinopteri; order Salmoniformes; family Salmonidae; genus Oncorhynchus; species Oncorhynchus mykiss. The sequence goes on from NC_143034.1 coordinate 11,092,742, forward strand.
GTTGTTACTTCGTGGGTAAATTATAGGGCCTGTGGTGTTTTGGCTGTTACTTCGTGGGTAAATTATAGGGCCTGTGGTGTTTTGGTTGTTACTTCGTGGGTAAATTATAGGGCCTGTGGTGTTTTGGTTGTTACTTCGTGGTAAATTATAGGGCCTGTGGTGTTTTGGTTGTTACTTCGTGGGTAAATTATAGGGCCTGTGGTGTTTTGGTTGTTACTTCGTGGGTAAATTATTGGGCCTGTGGTGTTTTGGTTGTTACTTCGTGGGTAAATTATAGGGCCTGTGGGTGTTTTGGCTGTTACTTCGTGGGTAAATTATAGGGCCTGTGGTGTTTTGGTTGTTACTTCGTGGGTAAATTATAGGGCCTGTGGTGTTTTGGTTGTTACTTCGTGGGTAAATTATAGGGCCGGTGGTGTTTTGGTTGTTACTTTGTGGGTAAATTATAGGGCCTGTGGTGTTTTGGCTGTTAATTCGTGGGTAAATTATAGGGCCTGTGGTGTTTTGGCTGTTACTTCGTGGGTAAATTATAGGGCCTGTGGTGTTTTGGTTGTTACTTCGTGGGTAAATTATAGGGCTTGTGGTGTTTTGGTTGTTACTTCGTGGGTAAATTATAGGGCCTGTGGTGTTTTGGCTGTTACTTTGTGGGTAAATTATAGGGCCTGTGGTGTTTTGGCTGTTACTTCGTGGTAAATTATAGGGCCTGTGGTGTTTTGGCTGTTACTTCGTGGGTAAATTATAGGGCCTGTGGTGTTTTGGTTGTTACTTCGTGGGTAAATTATAGGGCCTGTGGTGTTTTGGCTGTTACTTCGTGGGTAAATTATAGGGCCTGTGGTGTTTTGGTTGTTACTTCGTGGGTAAATTATAGGGCCTGTGGTGTTTTGGTTGTTACTTCGTGGGTAAATTATAGGGCCTGTGGTGTTTTGGTTGTTACTTTGTGGGTAAATTATAGGGCCTGTGGGTGTTTTGGTTCTTACTTCGTGGGTAAATTATAGGGCCTGTGGTGTTTTGGTTGTTACTTCGTGGGTAAATTATAGGGCCTGTGGTGTTTTGGTTGACCTGTATTTTAACTTTTTTATTTTGAGCTTTTTCCAGAAATGTGAATTAGACCATATTGTCTGAGGATGGGTCTGGACCATCTGACATAAAAAAAAGAAAAGGGGACAGTTTGATGAAAAGCTTGAAATAAAAGTACAAATCTAGGTCATGTGACATGATTAACTAAAACACAGGGCCCTCCTATGTTCATATTCCAACAAAGGGAAGTGGGAGATTGACTCTATCCAAGTAACGGAACGTCTTTATGATAACATGCATGATGAAATGATGCAACATGTCACGTTTGTGTTTATAAGCCTACATATCTAGGTTATAATCTTGCTATGAATTCATAACGTTGTAATAGCTGCTAGCACTTAACTCATAACTCATCCATAACGTTGTAATAGCTATAGCTGCTAGCACTTAACTCATAACTCATCCATAACGTTGTAATAGCTATAGCTGCTAGCACTTAACTCATAACTCATCCATAACGTTGTAATAGCTATAGCTGCTAGCACTTAACTCATAACTCATCCATAACGTTGTAATAGCTATAGCTGCTAGCACTTAACTCATAACTCATCCATAACGTTGTAATAGCTATAGCTGCTAGCACTTCACTCATAACTCATCCATAACGTTGTAATAGCTATAGCTGCTAGCACTTCACTCATAACTCATCCATAACGTTGTAATAGCTATAGCTGCTAGCACTTAACTCATAACTCATCCACAATGTTGTAATAGCTATAGCTGCTAGCACTTAACTCATAACTCATCCATAACGTTGTAATAGCTATAGCTGCTAGCACTTAGCCCACACACATTTGTCACTGCTTACATATCGGTGTCTAAGCCTGTAATAAAACGTTATGAGTTGCTTCTGACAGGAAACAGAAGCGAATTCTTATGTGAGTGGAAATTGAGTATAAAAAAACATTGTAGTCACTGGTGAGATTGAATATATGTCTAATGGTCCGGTGCTGGATAGATAATAATACATTTTAAAAGGAGTGAATTTCCCCTTTTTAAAGGACAAGTTCACCTTTTCATCACCCAAATATGTCATTTTTAGAAATGGCAATGCTCTCGGTATAGTGCTGGGGGTCTTTAGGTGCTGTAGGCCCTATACATGAAATTGTGTCATTCTTAACTTTATCTACAAGGTTCTATTCCATGTTGTACTTGACTTGAGCGATACTTCCCCGTGTAGCCCGCGCAGTGTTGCCACTTCAAAAACAACATATTTGGGTGTTTTAGGAGCATTTGTTTTTTTTTTATATATCTGTGTCCCCTACAACTGCAGAATGAGCATGAGGAAGTATATTGCTGATGGGGTACATTTCTCATAACCAAGTAAAAAATCTAGAAAAAAGTTGGACATTTATTTTTTTGCTGAGTTTATCAGATGAGTAATGCAAGATACGGAAACATTATTAAAGTGGCTAGTGTTTAATTTCCTTGAAGTGGCCAGTGATTTCTAATCTATGTCTACAGGCAGCAGCTGGAGTTGGCTGTTTAACAGTCAGTGGCATAGTATAGAATACAATACAGTATATACATATGAGATGGGTGATGCAATATGTAAACACAATAAAAATTTACTAAGATACCGTAGAATAATATAGAGTGTAGTTTATACATATGAGATGATAAGATATGGAAACATTATTAAAGTGGCTAGCGTGGCATTTCTAAAAGTGGCCAGTGATTTCTAATCTATGTGCTAGTGATGGCTGTTTAGCAGTCTGATGGCATTGAGATAGAAGCTGTTTTTTTGAGTCTCTCGGTCACAGCTTTGATGCACCTGTACTGATCTCACCTTCTGGATGATAGCGGGGTGAACAGGCAGTGGCTCGGGTGGTTGATGCCCTTAAAGATATCTTTGTCCTTCCTATGGCATCGGGTGCTGTAGGTGTCCAGGAAGGCGGGAAGTTTGCCCCCGGTCATGCGTCGGGCAGACCGCACCACCCTCTGGAGAGCTTTGCGGTTGTGGGCGGTGCAGTTGCCATACCAGGCGGTGATACAGCTCGACAGGATGCTCTCAATTGTGCATCTCTAAAAGTTTGTAAGGGTTTTAGGTGTTATGCCAAATTTCTTTAGCCTCCTGAGGTTGAAGAGGCGGTGTTGCGCCTTCTTCACCATGCTGTCTGTGTGGGTGGACCATTTCAGTTTGTCAGTAAGGTGTACGCCAAGGAGCTTAAAACTTTCCACCTCCTCCACCGCTGTCCTGTCGATGTGGATAGAGGGCTGCTCCCTCTGCTGTTTCCTGAAGCCCACGATCATTTCCTTAGTTTTGTTGACATTGAGTGAGAGGTTATTTTCCTGGCACCACACTCCCAGAGCCCTTACCTCCTCCCTGTAGGCTGTCTCATCGTTGTCGGTAATCAAGCCTACTACTGTTGCGTCATCTCCAAACTTGAATTGACCTGTCTGATTATAATATAATTAATTACATCATGACTTTACTCTACTGTATTCATTTACATCTAATATTCGTTCAATTATTTTAGGCTGACTCTCTTTCTCTTTCTTCCTCTCTTTCTCTCTCGCTCTGTCATTCCTCCCTTACAGCGTCACATGCCCTCCTCCTCCACCTCTTCCCCATCATCACACATTACAATGTAATGTCTTGCTGAACCACCAGGGGGCACTAGAGACAAGGATAAGTGTTTTCTTTCAAATGGTACCAAGAATATGCATATCCTTGCTTCAGGGCCTGAGCTACTGGCAGTTAGATTTGGGGATGTCATTTTAGGCAAACATTTTAAAAAAAGGGGCGAATCCTTAATTAACATTCTAGGAACCCGATGCAGTTCTTTAGCTGTGCCATCAGAGACTCTGGGTTCGCGCCCAGGCTCTGTCGTAACCGGCCGCGACCAGGAGGTCCGTGGGGCGACGCACAATTGGCCTAGCGTCGTCCGGGTTAGGGAGGGCTTGGTCGGTAGGGATGTCCTTGTCTCATCGCGCACCAGCGACTCCTGTGGCGGGCCGGGCGCAGTGTGCGCTAACCAAGGTTGCCAGGTACACAGTGTTTCCTCCGACACATTGATGCGGCTGGCTTCCGGGTTGGATGCGCGCTGTGTTAAGAAGCAGTGCGGCTTGGTTGGGTTGTGTATCGGAGGACGCATGGCTTTCAACCTTCATCTCTCCCGAGCCCGTACGGGAGTTGTAGCGATGAGACAAGATAGTAGCTACTACAACAATTGGACACCACGAAATTGGGGAGAAAAAGGGGTAACATTTTTAAAAAATAAAATAAAAAAACGTTCTTTGTATTTTTTTTGTACCATCATCTTTGAAATGCAAGAGACCATAATATATTATTCCAGCCCTTGTACAATTTAGATTTTGGCCACTAGATGGCAGCAGTGTATGTGCAAAGTTTTAGACTGAACCAATGAACCATTGCATTTCTGTTCAAAATGTTGTATCAAGACTGCCCAAATGTGCCTAATTAGTTTATTAATAACTTTTCATGTTCAAAATTGTGCACTCTCCTCAAACATTAGCATGGCATTATTTCACTGTAACAGCTACTGTAAATTGGGCAGTGCAGTTAGATTAACAAGAATTTAAGCTTTCTGCCAATATCATGTCCTGGGAAATGTTCTTGCTACTTACAACCTCATGCTAATCGCATGAGACTACGTTAGCTAAACCGTCCCGTGGAAGGGACTCCAATCCCGAATAAGTTTTTAATAAATTCCCTGGTTTTCTCGTAATCCCTATTGGAGTATTCCCAGTATCAGGAGAGAATACGCAGGAAATCCGGAATCCTCTGGAGAACCAGGGAATTTATTGACATTTCACAGAATTTTGCAACCCTACTCCTACATCCAGACAGGCAGGCAGACAATTATTAACATGTTTTCTTCTTATCTCAAATAAATCCCACAAAGCCACAAAAGGAATCAGAATATTATTTAATTACAATTACAACCTGTGATTCAACTGGAAACATAAAGAACTAAATATTATCAGATGTTGAATCGACTTCATCGCTAGATAAGGATGGTTCTCACATCTATTTTGGTTTGGTGTCGGTTTGTCCACAAGAGGGCGACGCACTACAAGAGAATGAACTATAGGGTGGTTGTGATGGGCTGGACTGCTGAAAACTAAAGTGTGGGCTCTACGATCAGGTTTCATTATTTTCCAGTCGTCTGGCTGCGTCTGGAGTGGCAGGAAATGGACCCATCTAAGGTAAGACAATAGTTTGAAGTAAAACTGAGTGTGCTGTTATTTCGTGGATAAATATTAGTGGTAAACGTCACTGGTAAAGGTTGGCGATACAGTAAAGTAGGCTACATTGTATCCATATTTCTCTTACAGCAACACGGGATGTTTTAGATTGACTCGATCAAAGTAACAGGGGAAAAGTACTTTACACGACGGAACAACATGTGATGTAATAGTTAATAGGTCTACATTAAAATGTCTAGGTTATAATCTAGCTATGTTCATAACGCAGTAATATCCGATTAATTTATAGGTAGTACTTTCACGTCATTCGAAGGAGTGAAGAAATCTGAAATAATTTATGATCTACATTGTAAACTTTTGCGATTTCAATCACATACCATCTCAATCAAGAGACGTTGTCAAGAGACATAGTGATCTCAACGATGACTGTCTCATCCATTAAGTTCCATTACACGGCTAGACCCTAACCTAGTTTGATATCAAGCAGTTACAGTGCCATGTGTGTGGATGCGGTGGCTTTCCAATGTGGTAATCAATAGAAAAGACTGCAGACACTGTGTGTGTGTGTGTGTGTGTGTGTGTGTGTGTGTGTGTAGGAGGTAGCTGCCTCTGAGAAGGAAAGGACACCAGCAGGGGAGGAGAGTGAAGAGCTGTCCAGCGAACTCCCCAGCACCTCTTCTGGAATGTGAGTGAACATAGAGTATATTATCTACCTGGTACAGTCAGGGACACCCCTCAGAGTGGATATGAGTGGACAAAGAGAATATTATCTATTATCTACCTGGAACAGTCAGGGACACCCCTCAGAGTGGATATGAGTGAACATAGAGTATATTATCTACCTGGTACAGCCAGGGACACCCCTCAGAGTGGATATGAGTGGACATAGAGTATATGATCTACCTGGTACAGCCAGGGTCACCTCTCAGAGTGGATATGAGTGGACATAGAGGATATTATATATTATCTACCTGGTACAGCCAGGGTCACCCCTCAGAGTGGATATGAGTGGACATAGAGTATATGATCTACCTGGTACAGTCAGGGTCACCTCTCAGAGTGGATATGAGTGGACATAGAGTATATTATCTACCTGGTACAGTCAGGGTCACCTCTCAGAGTGGATATGAGTGGACATAGAGTATATGATCTACCTGGTACAGTCAGGGTCACCTCTCAGAGTGGATATGAGTGGACATAGAGTATATTATCTACCTGGTACAGCCAGGGACACCCCTCAGAGTGGATATGAGTGGACATAGAGTATATTATCTATTATCTACCTGGTACAGCCAGGGTCACCTCTCAGAGTGGACATAGAGTCTATTATCTACTTGGTACAGTCAGGGACACCCCTCAGAGTGGATATGAGTGGACATAGAGTATATTATCTATTATCTACCTGGTACAGTCAGGGACACCCCTCAGAGTGGATATGAGTGGACATATAGTATATTATCTACCTGGTACAGTCAGGGTCACCCCTCAGAGTGGATATGAGTGGACATAGAGTATATTATCTATTATCTACCTGGTACAGTCAGGGACACCCCTCAGAGTGGATATGAGTGGACATAGAGTATATTATCTACCTGGTACAGTCAGGGTCACCTCTCAGAGTGGATATGAGTGGACATAGAGTATATTATCTACCTGGTACAGTCAGGGTCACCTCTCAGAGTGGATATGAGTGGACATAGAGTATATTATCTACCTGGTACAGTCAGGGTCACCCCTCAGAGTGGATATGAGTGGACATAGAGTATATTATCTATTATCTACCTGGTACAGTCAGGGTCACCTCTCAGAGTGGATATGAGTGGACATAGAGTATATTATCTACCTGGTACAGTCAGGGCCACCTCTCAGAGTGGATATGAGTGGACATAGAGTATATTATCTACCTGGTACAGCCAGGGACACCTCTTAGAGTGGATATGAGTGGACATAGATTATATTATCTATTATCTACCTGGTACAGTCAGGGTCACCCCTCAGAGTGGATATGAGTGGACATAGAGTATATTATCTACCTGGTACAGCCAGGGACACCCCTCAGAGTGGATATGAGTGGACATAGAGTATATTATCTATTATCTACCTGGTACAGCCAGGGTCACCTCTCAGAGTGGACATAGAGTCTATTATCTACTTGGTACAGTCAGGGACACCCCTCAGAGTGGATATGAGTGGACATAGAGTATATTATCTACCTGGTACAGTCAGGGTCACCTCTCAGAGTGGATATGAGTGGACATAGAGTATATTATCTACCTGGTACAGTCAGGGTCACCTCTCAGAGTGGATATGAGTGAACATAGAGTATATTATCTACCTGGTACAGTCAGGGTCACCCCTCAGAGTGGATATGAGTGGACATAGAGTATATTATCTACCTGGTACAGTCAGGGTCACCCCTCAGAGTGGATATGAGTGGACATAGAGTATATTATCTATTATCTACCTGGTACAGTCAGGGTCACCTCTCAGAGTGGATATGAGTGGACATAGAGTATATTATCTACCTGGTACAGCCAGGGACACCCCTCAGAGTGGATATGAGTGGACATAGAGTATATTATCTATTATCTACCTGGTACAGTCAGGGACACCCCTCAGAGTGGATATGAGTGGACATATAGTATATTATCTACCTGGTACAGTCAGGGTCACCTCTCAGAGTGGATATGAGTGGACATAGAGTATATTATCTACCTGGTACAGCCAGGGACACCCCTCAGAGTGGATATGAGTGGACATAGAGTATATTATCTATTATCTACCTGGTACAGTCAGGGTCACCCCTCAGAGTGGATATGAGTGGACATAGAGTATATTATCTACCTGGTACAGTCAGGGACACCCCTCAGAGTGGATATGAGTGGACATAGAGTATATTATCTACCTGGTACAGCCAGGGACACCCCTCAGAGTGGATATGAGTGGACATAGAGTATATTATCTATTATCTACCTGGTACAGTCAGGGTCACCCCTCAGAGTGGATATGAGTGGACATAGAGTATATTATCTACCTGGTACAGTCAGGGACACCCCTCAGAGTGGACATAGAGTATACTATCTATTATCTACCTGGTACAGTCAGGGACACCCCTCAGAGTGGATATGAGTGGACATATAGTATATTATCTACCTGGTACAGTCAGGGACACCCCTCAGAGTGGACATAGAGTATACTATCTATTATCTACCTGGTACAGTCAGGGTCACCCCTCAGAGTGGATATGAGTGGACATATAGTATATTATCTACCTGGTACAGCCAGGGACACCCCTCAGAGTGGATATGAGTGGACATAGAGTATATTATCTACCTGGTACAGTCAGGGACACCCCTCAGAGTGGATATGAGTGGACATAGAGTATATTATCTACCTGGTACAGCCAGGGACACCCCTCAGAGTGGATATGAGTGGACATAGAGTATATTATCTATTATCTACCTGGTACAGTCAGGGTCACCCCTCAGAGTGGATATGAGTGGACATAGAGTATATTATCTACCTGGTACAGCCAGGGACACCCCTCAGAGTGGATATGAGTGGACATAGAGTATATTATCTACCTGGTACAGTCAGGGACACCTCTCAGAGTGGATATGAGTGGACATAGAGTATATTATCTATTATCTACCTGGTACAGTCAGGGACACCCCTCAGAGTGGATATGAGTGGACATAGAGTATATGATCTACCTGGTACAGTCAGGGACACCCCTCAGAGTGGATATGAGTGGACATAGAGTATATTATCTACCTGGTACAGCCAGGGTCACCTCTTAGAGTGGATATGAGTGGACATAGAGTATATTATCTATTATCTACCTGGTACAGTCAGGGTCACCTCTCAGAGTGGATATGACTGGACATAGAGTATATTATCTATTATCTACCTGGTACAGTCAGGGACACCTCTCAGAGTGGACATGAGTGGACATAGAGTATATTATCTATTATCTACCTGGTACAGTCAGGGTCACCCCTCAGAGTGGACATAGAGTCTATTATCTACCTGGTACAGTCAGGGACACCTCTCAGAGTGGATATGAGTGGACATATAGTATATTATCTACCTGGTACAGTCAGGGACACCTCTCAGAGTGGATATGAGTGGACATAGAGTATATTATCTACCTGGTACAGTCAGGGACACCTCTCAGAGTGGATATGAGTGGACATAGAGTCTATTATCTACCTGGTACAGTCAGGGACACCTCTCAGAGTGGATATGAGTGGACATATAGTATATTATCTACCTGGTACAGTCAGGGACACCTCTCAGAGTGGATATGAGTGGACATATAGTATATTATCTACCTGGTACAGTCAGGGACACCTCTCAGAGTGGATATGAGTGGACATAGAGTATATTATCTACCTGGTACAGTCAGGGTCACCTCTCAGAGTGGATATGAGTGGACATAGAGTATATTATCTACCTGGTACAGTCAGGGTCACCTCTCAGAGTGGATATGAGTGGACATAGAGTATATTATCTACCTGGTACAGTCAGGGACACCTCTCAGAGTGGATATGAGTGGACATAGAGTATACTATCTACCTGGTACAGCCAGGGACACCTCTCAGAGTGGATATGAGTGGACATATAGTATATTATCTACCTGGTACAGTCAGGGACACCCCTCAGAGTGGATATGAGTGGACATAGAGTATACTATCTACCTGGTACAGCCAGGGACACCCCTCAGAGTGGATATGAGTGAACATATAGTATATTATCTACCTGGTACAGTCAGGGACACCTCTCAGAGTGGATATGAGTGGACATAGAGTATATTATCTACCTGGTACAGTCAGGGTCACCCCTCAGAGTGGATATGAGTGGACATAGAGTATATTATCTACCTGGTACAGTCAGGGACACCTCTCAGAGTGGATATGAGTGGACATAGAGTATATTATCTATTATCTACCTGGTACAGTCAGGGTCACCCCTCAGAGTGGATATGAGTGGACATAGAGTATATTATCTACCTGGTACAGTCAGGGACACCTCTCAGAGTGGATATGAGTGGACATAGAGTATATTATCTATTATCTACCTGGTACAGTCAGGGTCACCCCTCAGAGTGGATATGAGTGGACAGAGAGTATATTATCTACCTGGTACAGCCAGGGCCACCTCTCAGAGTGGATATGAGTGGACATAGAGTATATTATCTATTATCTACCTGGTACAGCCAGGGACACCCCTCAGAGTGGATATGAGTGGACATAGAGGATATTATATATTATCTACCTAGAATATTATCTATTATCTACCTGGTACAGCCAGGGACACCCCTCAGAGTGGATATGAGTGGACATAGAGTATATTATCTATTATCTACCTGGTACAGTCAGGGTCACCTCTCAGAGTGGATATGAGTGGACATAGAGTATATTATCTATTATCTACCTGGTACAGCCAGGGACACCCCTCAGAGTGGATATGAGTAGACATATAGTCTATCTACCTGGTACAGTCAGGGACACCTCTCAGAGTGGATATGAGTGGACATATAGTCTATCTACCTGGTACAGTCAGGGACACCTCTCAGAGTGGATATGAGTGGACAGAGAGTATACTATCTACCTGGTACAGCCAGGGACACCCCTCAGAGTGGATATGAGTGGACAGAGAGTATACTATCTACCTGGTACAGCCAGGGCCACCTCTCAGAGTGGATATGAGTGGACATAGAGTATACTATCTACCTGGTACAGTCAGGGTCACCTCTCAGAGTGGATATGAGTGGACATAGAGTATACTATCTACCTGGTACAGCCAGGGACACCTCTCAGAGTGGATATGAGTGGACATAGAGTATACTATCTACCTGGAACAGTCAGGGACACCCCTCAGAGTGGATATGAGTGGACATAGAGTATATTATCTACCTGGTACAGCCAGGGACACCCCTCAGAGTGGATATGAGTGGACATATAGTATACTATCTACCTGGTACAGCCAGGGACACCTCTCAGAGTGGATATGAGTGGACAGAGAGTATACTATCTACCTGGTACAGCCAGGGACACCCCTCAGAGTGGATATGAGTGGACAGAGAGTATACTATCTACCTGGTACAGTCAGGGACACCTCTCAGAGTGGATATGAGTGGACAGAGAGTATATTATCTACCTGGTACAGTCAGGGACACCCCTCAGAGTGGATATGAGTGGACAGAGAGTATATTATCTACCTGGTACAGTCAGGGCCACCTCTCAGAGTGGATATGAGTGGACAGAGAGTATACTATCTACCTGGTACAGTCAGGGACACCTCTCAGAGTGGATATGAGTGGACAGAGAGTATATTATCTACCTGGTACAGTCAGGGACACCCCTCAGAGTGGATATGAGTGGACATAGAGTATATTATCTACCTGGTACAGCCAGGGCCACCTCTCAGAGTGGATATGAGTGGACAGAGAGTATACTATCTACCTGGTACAGTCAGGGTCACCTCTCAGAGTGAACATAGAGTATATTATCTACCTGGTACAGTCAGGGTCACCTCTCAGAGTGGATATGAGTGGACAGAGAGTATATTATCTACCTGGTACAGTCAGGGCCACCTCTCAGAGTGGATATGAGTGAACATAGAGTATACTATCTACCTGGTACAGTCAGGGTCACCTCTCAGAGTGAACATAGAGTATATTATCTACCTGGTACAGTCAGGGTCACCTCTCAGAGTGGATATGAGTGGACATAGAGTATATTATCTACCTGGTACAGTCAGGGCCACCTCTCAGAGTGGATATGAGTGGACATAGAGTATATTATCTATTATCTACCTGGTACAGTCAGGGTCACCTCTCAGAGTGGATATGAGTGGACATAGAGTATATTATCTATTATCTACCTGGTACAGTCAGGGTCACCTCTCAGAGTGGATATGAGTGGACATAGAGTATATTATCTATTATCTACCTGGTACAGTCAGGGTCACCTCTCAGAGTGGATATGAGTGAACATAGAGTATATTATCTATTATCTACCTGGTACAGTCAGGGTCACCTCTCAGAGTGGATATGAGTGGACATAGAGTATATTATCTATTATCTACCTGGTACAGTCAGGGTCACCTCTCAGAGTGGATATGAGTGAACATAGAGTATATTATCTACCTGGTACAGTCAGGGTCACCTCTCAGAGTGGATATGAGTGAACATAGAGTATATTATCTACCTGGTACAGTCAGGGTCACCTCTCAGAGTGGATATGAGTGAACATAGAGTATATTATCTACCTGGTACAGTCAGGGACACCCCTCAGAGTGGATATGAGTGAACATAGAGTATATTATCTACCTGGTACAGTCAGGGTCACCTCTCAGAGTGGATATGAGTGGACATAGAGTATATTATCTACCTGGTACAGCCAGGGACACCCCTCAGAGTGAATATGAGTGGACATAGAGTATACTATCTACCTGGTACAGCCAGGGACACCCCTCAGAGTGGATATGAGTGAACATATAGTATATTATCTACCTGGTACAGTCAGGGTCACCTCTCAGAGTGGATATGAGTGGACATAGAGTATATTATCTACCTGGTACAGCCAGGGACACCCCTCAGAGTGGATATGAGTGGACAGAGAGTATATTATCTACCTGGTACAGTCAGGGTCACCTCTCAGAGTGAACATAGAGTATATTATCTATTATCTACCTGGTACAGTCAGGGTCACCTCTTAGAGTGGACATAGAGTATACTATCTACCTGGTACAGCCAGGGTCACCTCTTAGAGTGGACATGAGTGGACATAGAGGATATTATCTATTATCTACCTGGTACAGTCAGGGTCACCTCTTAGAGTGGACATAGAGTATACTATCTACCTGGTACAGTCAGGGTCACCTCTTAGAGTGGACATAGAGTATACTATCTACCTGGTACAGCCAGGGACACCTCTCAGAGTGGATATGAGTGGACATAGAGTATATGATCTACCTGGTACAGCCAGGGTCACCTCTTAGAGTGGACATGAGTGGACATATAGTATACTAGTCCAAGGTGTGAATTACAGGGAGCGGGGGGGTAATAAGACATTAACTCCCTTAAATGCAACAAAACTCAAACTTTTCAACAAGAGAACATTTAAATAAAAACGGACTCAAACTTTGACCATTCGAAAACAAATAAATAAGGCCATGAATGGACCGTCTCCCTGTCCATGAGTGGACCGTCTCCCTGTCCATGAGTGGACCGTCTCCCTGTCCATGAGTGGACCGTCTCCCTGTCCATGAGTGGACCGTCTCTCTGTCCATGAGTGGACCGTCTCCCTGTCCATGAGTGGACCGTCTCCCTGTCCATGAGTGGACCGTCTCCCTGTCCATGAGTGGACCGTCTCCCTATCCATGAATGGACCGTCTCCCTGTCCATGAGTGGACCGTCTCCCTGTCCATGAGTGGACCGTCTCCCTGTCCATGAGTGGACCGTCTCCCTGTCCATGAGTGGACCGTCTCCCTGTCCATGAATGGACCGTCTCCCTGTCCATGAGTGGACCGTCTCCCTGTCCATGAGTGGACCGTCTCCCTGTCCATGAGTGGACCGTCTCCCTGTCCATGAATGGACCGTCTCCCTGTCCATGAGTGGACCGTCTCCCTGTCCATGAGTGGACCGTCTCCCTGTCCATGAGTGGACCGTCTCCCTGTCCATGAGTGGACCGTCTCCCTGTCCATGAGTGGACCGTCTCCCTGTCCATGAGTGGACCGTCTCCCTGTCCATGAGTGGACCGTCTCCCTGTCCATGAGTGGACCGTCTCCCTGTCCATGAGTGGACCGTCTCCCTGTCCATGAGTGGACCGTCTCCCTGTCCATGAATGGACCGTCTCCCTGTCCATGAATGGACCGTCTCCCTGTCCATGAGTGGACTGTCTCCCTGTCCATGAGTGGACCGTCTCCCTGTCCATGAATGGACCGTCTCCCTGTCCATGAATGGACCGTCTCCCTGTCCATGAATGGACCGTCTCCCTGTCCATGAATGGTATAATGTAGAATTCTATAGAATTTGGTTCTGTCCACTGTAGAATTCTATAGAATTCGGTTCTGTCCACTGTAGAATTCTATAGAATTCGGTTCTGTCCACTGTAGAATTCTATAGAATTCGGTTCTGTCCACTGTAGAATTCTATAGAATTCGGTTCTGTCCACTGTAGAATTCTATAGAATTCGGTTCTGTCCACTGTCGAATTCTATAGAATTCGGTTCTGTCCACTGTCGAATTCTATAGAATTCGGTTCTGTCCACTGTAGAATTCTATAGAATTCGGTTCTGTCCACTTTAGAATTCTATAGAATTCGGTTCTGTCCACTGTAGAATTCTATAGAATTCGGTTCTGTCCACTTTAGAATTCTATAGAATTCGGTTCTGTCCACTTTAGAATTCTATAGAATTCGGTTCTGTCCACTGTAGAGTTCTATAGAATTTGGTTCTGTCCACTTTAGAATTCTATAGAATTTGGTGTAGCATGTAGTGGTGGTGTAGTAGGGGAACAGAACAGTGTAGTGACCACAGCATGTAGTGGTGGTGTAGGGGAACAGAACAGTGTAGTGACCACAGCATGTAGTGGTGGTGTAGGGGAACAGAACAGTGTAGTGACCACAGCATGTAGTGGTGGTGTAGGGGAACAGAACAGTGTAGTGACCACAGCATGTAGTGGTGTAGAGGAACAGAACAGTGTAGTGACCACAGCATGTAGTGGTGGTGTAGGGGAACAGAACAGTGTAGTGACCACAGCATGTAGTGGTGTAGGGGAACAGAACAGTGTAGTGACCACAGCATGTAGTGGTGTAGGGGAACAGAACAGTGTAGTGACCACAGCATGTAGTGGTGTAGGGGAACAGAACAGTGTAGTGACCACAGCATGTAGTGGTGGTGTAGGGGAACAGAACAGTGTAGTGACCACAGCATGTGGTGGTGGTGTAGGGGAACAGAACAGTGTAGTGACCACAGCATGTAGTGGTGTAGGGGAACAGAACAGTGTAGTGACCACAGCATGTAGTGGTGTAGGGGAACAGAACAGTGTAGTGACCACAGCATGTAGTGGTGGTGTAGGTGAACAGAACAGTGTAGTGACCACAGCATGTAGTGGTGGTGTAGTAGGGGAACAGAACAGTGTAGTGACCACAGCATGTAGTGGTGCTGTAGGGGAGCAGAACAGTGTAGTGACCACAGCATGTGATGGTGGATTAGGGGAACAGAACAGTGTAGTGACCACAGCATGTGGTGGTGCTGTAGGGGAGCAGAACAGTGTAGTGACCACAGCATGTGATGGTGCTGTAGGGGAACAGAACAGTGTAGTGACCACAGCATGTGGTGGTGCTGTAGGGGAACAGAACAGTGTAGTGACCACAGCATGTGGTGGTGCTGTAGGGGAACAGTGTAGTGACCACAGCATGTAGTGGTGGTGTAGGGGAACAGAACAGTGTAGTGACCACAGCATGTAGTGGTGGTGTAGGGGAACAGAACAGTGTAGTGACCACAGCATGTAGTGGTGGTGTAGGGGAACAGAACAGTGTAGTGACCACAGCATGTAGTGGTGGTGTAGGGGAACAGAACAGTGTAGTGACCACAGCATGTAGTGGTGGTGTAGGGGAACAGAACAGTGTAGTGACCACAGCATGTGGTGGTGGTGTAGGGGAACAGAACTGTGTAGTGACCACAGCATGTAGTGGTGGTGTAGGGGAACAGAACAGTGTAGTGACCACAGCATGTGATGGTGTAGTAGGGGAACAGAACAGTGTAGTGACCACAGCATGTAGTGGTGGTGTAGGGGAACAGAACTGTGTAGTGACCACAGCATGTGATGGTGTAGTAGGGGAACAGAACAGTGTAGTGACCACAGCATGTAGTGGTGGTGTAGGGGAACAGAACAGTGTAGTGACCACAGCATGTGATGGTGGTGTAGGGGAACAGAACAGTGTAGTGACCACAGCATGTAGTGGTGGTGTAGGGGAACAGAACAGTGTAGTGACCACAGCATGTAGTGGTGGTGTAGGGGAACAGAACAGTGTAGTGACCACAGCATGTAGTGGTGGTGTAGGGGAACAGAACAGTGTAGTGACCACAGCATGTAGTGGTGGTGTAGGGGAACAGAACAGTGTAGTGACCACAGCATGTAGTGGTGGTGTAGGGGAACAGAACAGTGTAGTGACCACAGCATGTAGTGGTGGTGTAGGGGAACAGAACAGTGTAGTGACCACAGCATGTAGTGGTGGTGTAGGGGAACAGAACAGTGTAGTGACCACAGCATGTAGTGGTGGTGTAGGGGAACAGAACAGTGTAGTGACCACAGCATGTAGTGGTGGTGTAGGGGAACAGAACAGTGTAGTGACCACAGCATGTGGTGGTGGTGTAGGGGAACAGAACAGTGTAGTGACCACAGCATGTAGTGGTGGTGTAGGGGAACAGAACAGGGTAGTGACCACAGCATGTAGTGGTGGTGTAGTAGGGGAACAGAACAGTGTAGTGACCACAGCATGTAGTGGTGGTGTAGGGGAACAGAACAGTGTAGTGACCACAGCATGTAGTGGTGGTGTAGGGGAACAGAACAGTGTAGTGACCACAGCATGTAGTGGTGGTGTAGGGGAACAGAACAGTGTAGTGACCACAGCATGTAGTGGTGGTGTAGGGGAACAGAACAGTGTAGTGACCACAGCATGTAGTGGTGTAGGGGAACAGAACAGTGTAGTGACCACAGCATGTAGTGGTGTAGGGGAACAGAACAGGGTAGTGACCACAGCATGTAGTGGTGTAGGGGAACAGAACAGGGTAGTGACCACAGCATGTAGTGGTGGATTAGGGGAACAGAACAGTGTAGTGACCACAGCATGTGGTGGTGCTGTAGGGGAACAGTGTAGTGACCACAGCATGTAGTGGTGTAGGGGAACAGAACAGGGTAGTGACCACAGCATGTAGTGGTGTAGGGGAACAGAACAGTGTAGTGACCACAGCATGTGGTGGTGGTGTAGGGGAACAGAACTGTGTAGTGACCACAGCATGTAGTGGTGGTGTAGGGGAACAGAACAGTGTAGTGACCACAGCATGTGATGGTGTAGTAGGGGAACAGAACAGTGTAGTGACCACAGCATGTAGTGGTGGTGTAGGGGAACAGAACTGTGTAGTGACCACAGCATGTGATGGTGTAGTAGGGGAACAGAACAGTGTAGTGACCACAGCATGTAGTGGTGGTGTAGGGGAACAGAACAGTGTAGTGACCACAGCATGTAGTGGTGGTGTAGGGGAACAGAACAGTGTAGTGACCACAGCATGTGATGGTGGTGTAGGGGAACAGAACAGTGTAGTGGCCACAGCATGTAGTGGTGGTGTAGGGGAACAGAACAGTGTAGTGACCACAGCATGTAGTGGTGGTGTAGGGGAACAGAACAGTGTAGTGACCACAGCATGTAGTGGTGGTGTAGGGGAACAGAACAGTGTAGTGACCACAGC
The DNA here is from genome assembly GCF_057628025.1 of Oncorhynchus mykiss. NCBI lineage: Eukaryota > Metazoa > Chordata > Actinopteri > Salmoniformes > Salmonidae > Oncorhynchus > Oncorhynchus mykiss. Next base: position 11,110,468 of record NC_143034.1, read on the forward strand.
ATGTAGTGGTGGTGTAGGGGAACAGAACAGTGTAGTGACCACAGCATGTAGTGGTGGTGTAGGGGAACAGAACAGTGTAGTGACCACAGCATGTAGTGGTGGTGTAGGGGAACAGAACAGTGTAGTGACCACAGCATGTAGTGGTGGTGTAGGGGAACAGAACAGTGTAGTGACCACAGCATGTAGTGGTGGTGTAGGGGAACAGAACAGTGTAGTGACCACAGCATGTAGTGGTGGTGTAGGGGAACAGAACAGTGTAGTGACCACAGCATGTGGTGGTGGTGTAGGGGAACAGAACAGTGTAGTGACCACAGCATGTAGTGGTGGTGTAGGGGAACAGAACAGGGTAGTGACCACAGCATGTAGTGGTGGTGTAGTAGGGGAACAGAACAGTGTAGTGACCACAGCATGTAGTGGTGGTGTAGGGGAACAGAACAGTGTAGTGACCACAGCATGTAGTGGTGGTGTAGGGGAACAGAACAGTGTAGTGACCACAGCATGTAGTGGTGGTGTAGGGGAACAGAACAGTGTAGTGACCACAGCATGTAGTGGTGGTGTAGGGGAACAGAACAGTGTAGTGACCACAGCATGTAGTGGTGTAGGGGAACAGAACAGTGTAGTGACCACAGCATGTAGTGGTGTAGGGGAACAGAACAGGGTAGTGACCACAGCATGTAGTGGTGTAGGGGAACAGAACAGGGTAGTGACCACAGCATGTAGTGGTGGTGTAGGGGAACAGAACAGTGTAGTGACCACAGCATGTAGTGGTGTAGGGGAACAGAACAGTGTAGTGACCACAGCATGTAGTGGTGGTGGTGTAGGGTAACAGAACAGTGTAGTGACCACAGCATGTGGTGGTGTAGGGGAACAGAACAGTGTAGTGACCACAGCATGTAGTGGTGTAGGGGAACAGAACAGTGTAGTGACCACAGCATGTAGTGGTGGTGGTGTAGGGGAACAGAACAGTGTAGTGACCACAGCATGTAGTGGTGGTGTAGGGGAACAGAACAGTGTAGTGACCACAGCATGTAGTGGTGTAGGGGAACAGAACAGTGTAGTGACCACAGCATGTAGTGGTGGTGGTGTAGGGGAACAGAACAGTGTAGTGATCACAGCATGTAGTGGTGGTGTAGGGGAACAGAACAGTGTAGTGACCACAGCATGTAGTGGTGTAGGGGAACAGAACAGTGTAGTGACCACAGCATGTAGTGGTGGTGGTGTAGGGGAACAGAACAGTGTAGTGACCACAGCATGTAGTGGTGGTGTAGGGGAACAGAACAGTGTAGTGACCACAGCATGTAGTGGTGTAGGGGAACAGAACAGTGTAGTGACCACAGCATGTAGTGGTGGTGTAGGGGAACAGAACAGTGTAGTGACCACAGCATGTAGTGGTGGTGTAGGGGAACAGAACAGTGTAGTGACCACAGCATGTAGTGGTGGTGTAGGGGAACAGTGTAGTGACCACAGCATGTAGTGGTGCTGTAGGGGAACAGAACAGTGTAGTGACCACAGCATGTAGTGGTGGTGTAGGGGAACAGAACAGTGTAGTGACCACAGCATGTGGTGGTGGTGTAGTAGGGGAACAGAACAGTGTAGTGACCACAGCATGTAGTGGTGTAGGGGAACAGAACAGTGTAGTGACCACAGCATGTAGTGGTGTAGGGGAACAGAACAGTGTAGTGACCACAGCATGTAGTGGTGTAGTAGGGGAACAGAACAGTGTAGTGACCACAGCATGTAGTGGTGGTGTAGGGGAACAGAACAGTGTAGTGACCACAGCATGTAGTGGTGTAGGGGAACAGAACAGTGTAGTGACCACAGCATGTGGTGGTGGTGTAGGGGAACAGAACAGTGTAGTGACCACAGCATGTAGTGGTGGTGTAGGGGAACAGAACAGTGTAGTGACCACAGCATGTAGTGGTGTAGTAGGGGAACAGAACAGTGTAGTGACCACAGCATGTAGTGGTGGTGTAGGGGAACAGAACAGTGTAGTGACCACAGCATGTGGTGGTGGTGTAGGGGAACAGACCAGTATAGTGACCACAGCATGTAGTGATGGTGTAGGGGAACAGAACAGTGTAGTGACCACAGCATGTAGTGGTGGTGTAGGGGAACAGAACAGTGTAGTGACCACAGCATGTAGTGGTGGTGTAGGGGAACAGAACAGTGTAGTGACCACAGCATATAGTGGTGGTGTAGGGGAACAGAACAGTGTAGTGACCACAGCATGTAGTGGTGCTGTATGGGAACAGAACAGTGTAGTGACCACAGCATGTGATGGTGGTGTAGGGGAACAGAACAGTGTAGTGACCACAGCATGTAGTGGTGGTGTAGGGGAACAGAACAGTGTAGTGACCACAGCATGTAGTGGTGGTGTAGGGGAACAGACCAGTGTAGTGACCACAGCATGTAGTGGTGGTGTAGGGGAACAGAACAGTGTAGTGACCACAGCATGTAGTGGTGGTGTAGGGGAACAGAACAGTGTAGTGACCACAGCATGTAGTGGTGGTGTAGGGGAACAGAACAGTGTAGTGACCACAGCATGTAGTGGTGTAGGGGAACAGAACAGTGTAGTGACCACAGCATGTAGTGGTGCTGTAGGGGAACAGAACAGTGTAGTGACCACAGCATGTAGTGGTGCTGTATGGGAACAGAACAGTGTAGTGACCACAGCATGTAGTGGTGCTGTATGGGAACAGAGCAGTGTGTGACTGTTTCCTGTGTCCAGGTTGACCCTGTCTGGAGAGAAGCGTAGGGATCTGGAGTCTGAGATCTCTAGGCTGGAGGAGGAGCTGAAGGTGCTGAAGGTAAGACTAGTGGCCATGTCTAAAGTCAATGTGAGCAAACCACATACTGTAGATCACAGTATTCTCTGAAGAATACTGTGTGTGTTTGTTTATGGGTGTGTGTTGCAGGCAGAGGTCAACAGGGATGAGCAGTCTACCAGCACCTCTTCTGGATGGTGAGTGGACATAATACAAGTATTATGAGTCTGATATTAACAACTCTACCATAACATATTTTATTAAATCATCCTCATGACCCGTGAAATTAATATGGAACAGTGTAGTGACTGTTTCTTGTGTTCAGGTTGACCCCATCTGGAGAGAAGCATCGTTTTCTGGAGAATGAGATCTCTACGCTGAAGGAGAGGCTGGAGGTGCTGAAGGTAAGACTAGAGGTCATGTCTGAGAAGTGAAATGTCATTGTGATCGAACCACATATAGATCACAGCCACATACTGTGTGTGTGTGTGTGTGTCTGTCAATGTTCCTAATGTATTTCATGATGATATGAGATATTGAGAGACCAGTATAAATATTCTAGTACGTCTTAACAATATGAATATAATCAGGTTCTTTATTTTATTTCAGTTGTCAGGTTTTCTATTCCTTCCTCACTGTCGTCATCTTTGTTGTTTTAGAAAACATTGGATGTTCCAGCTCTGCTGCTGACCACTCTGGAGGAGATGAACCCACACGAGCTGAAGACATTTCAGTGGTATCTGTATAGGGCCTGGCTGCCTGGCTGTCCTCTCATCCCAGAGAGTCAGCTGGAGAACACTGACAGACAGGTCACAGTGGATCAGATGATGAAGAGATACGACCCTGAGAGAGCTGTGAAGATCACACTTGTGAACCTGAAGTGGATGAATCGAGTAGACCTGGCAGAGAAGTTAGAGCGATATCACACTAGAGGTAACATAACAACAATGTACATCAATCTATACATCACCATCACAGTTCAGTGTAGGTCTAACCAGAAATAACATTCAACTGACTTCATAATAACATTCAGCAGACTCCTCTTTTATAATGTTTATTCATGATGTAGCCAGGTGACCCCTCTTTTATAATGTTTATTCATGATGTATCCAGGTGACCCCTCTTTTATAATGTTTATTCATGATGTGTCCAGGTGACCCCTCTTTTATAATGTTTATTCATGATGTGTCCAGGTGACCCTCTTTTATAATGTTTATTCATGATGTGTCCAGGTGACCCCTCTTTTATAATGTTTATTCATGATGTGTCCAGGTGACCCCTCTTTTATAATGTTTATTCATGATGTATCCAGGTGACCCCTCTTTTATAATGTTTATTCATGATGTGTCCAGGTGACCCCTCTTTTATAATGTTTATTCATGATGTGTCCAGGTGACCCCTCTTTTATAATGTTTATTCATGATGTATCCAGGTGACCCCTCTTTTATAATGTTTATTCATGATGTGTCCAGGTGACCCCTCTTTTATAATGTTTATTCATGATGTGTCCAGGTGACCCCTCTTTTATAATGTTTATTCATGATGTGTCCAGGTGACCCCTCTTTTATAATGTTTATTCATGATGTGTCCAGGTGACCCCTCTTTTATAATGTTTATTCATGATGTATCCAGGTGACCCCTCTTTTATAATGTTTATTCATGATGTATCCAGGTGACCCCATGAGGATTAAACAACAATCCAACATTCATTACATTCCATACATACAGTCACCAATACAGTAGTGAAGATTTCACAAACAGATGAGACTTTCTAATCATGACTGTATATCTCTTCCTGAGCTTCCTGATCTGGAAGATGAACCAGAATAATCTGGCAGAGAAGTTAGAGATCAGAGAAGTAGGACTGTAGACAAGGACCTTAACTGACTCTCTATCCCCCTCCTGTCTTCCCCTCTATTTCCCATGTTTCCCCCTCTTCCTCAGGTTCTGCCTCACCCTCTCACTTGTCCTTATTCCAACTCAGGCCCAAATCCTTCTGTTACTCTTCATGGCCTCCTTTCACTCCAGCTCCTCCTCCTTCCTTCCCTGGCTCATCTAAGGAGTTGTGGTCTTTAACTTCAGCTGGTAGCTCAGAACAGCTCAGCTCACAGGTAAGAGGATGGTTAGAGAAGTATAGGATCACGTCTACCCTCAAATGTTACATCACCTGTACTCACTGTCATAGTCAGTTCTACAGTTCTACCCTCATATGTTACATCACCTGTACTCACTGTCATAGTCAGTTCTACACTTCTACCCTCATATGTTAAAACACCTGTACTCACTGTCATAGTCAGTTCTACCCTCATATGTTACAACACCTGTACTCACTGTCATAGTCAGTTCTACAGTTCTACCTCATATGTTACATCACCTGTACTCACTGTCATAGTCAGTTCTACCCTCATATGTTACATCACCTGTACTCACTGTCATAGTCAGTTCTACCCTCATATGTTACAACACCTGTACTCACTGTCATAGTCAGTTCTACCCTCATATGTTACAACACCTGTACTCACTGTCATAGTCAGTTCTACAGTTCTACCCTCATATGTTACAACACCTGTACTCACTGTCATAGTCAGTTCTACAGTTCTACCTCATATGTTACATCACCTGTACTCACTGTCATAGTCAGTTCTACCCTCATATGTTACATCACCTGTACTCACTGTCATAGTCAGTTCTACCCTCATATGTTACATCACCTGTACTCACTGTCATAGTCAGTTCTACCCTCATATGTTACAACATCTGTACTCACTGTCATAGACAGTTCTACAGTTCTACCCTCATATGTTACATCACCTGTACTCACTGTCATAGACAGTTCTACAGTTCTACCCTCATATGTTACATCACCTGTACTCACTGTCATAGTCAGTTCTACCCTCATATGTTACATCACCTGTACTCACTGTCATAGTCAGTTCTACCCTCATATGTTACAACACCTGTACTCACTGTCATAGTCAGTTCTACCCTCATATGTTACATCACCTGTACTCACTGTCATAGTCAGTTCTACCCTCATATGTTCCATCACCTGTACTCACTGTCATAGTCAGTTCTACAGTTCTACCCTCATATGTTACATCACCTGTACTCACTGTCATAGTCAGTTCTACCCTCATATGTTACAACACCTGTACTCACTGTCATAGTCAGTTCTACCCTCATATGTTCCATCACCTGTACTCACTGTCATAGTCAGTTCTACCCTCATATGTTACAACACCTGTACTCACTGTCATAGTCAGTTCTACCCTCATATGTTCCATCACCTATACTCACTGTCATAGTCAGTTCTACCCTCATATGTTACATCACCTGTACTCACTGTCATAGTCAGTTCTACCCTCATATGTTCCATCACCTGTACTCACTGTCATAGTCAGTTCTACCCTCATATGTTCCATCACCTGTACTCACTGTCATAGTCAGTTCTACAGTTCTACCCTCATATGTTCCATCACCTGTACTCACTGTCATAGTCAGTTCTACCCTCATATGTTCCATCACCTGTACTCACTGTCATAGTCAGTTCTACCCTCATATGTTACAACACCTGTACTCACTGTCATAGTCAGTTCTACCCTCATATGTTACATCACCTGTACTCACTGTCATAGTCAGTTCTACCCTCATATGTTCCATCACCTGTACTCACTGTCATAGTCAGTTCTACCCTCATATGTTCCATCACCTGTACTCACTGTCATAGTCAGTTCTACAGTTCTACCCTCATATGTTACATCACCTGTACTCACTGTCATAGACAGTTCTACAGTTCTACCCTCATATGTTACATCACCTGTACTCACTGTCATAGTCAGTTCTACCCTCATATGTTACATCACCTGTACTCACTGTCATAGTCAGTTCTACCCTCATATGTTACAACACCTGTACTCACTGTCATAGTCAGTTCTACCCTCATATGTTACATCACCTGTACTCACTGTCATAGTCAGTTCTACCCTCATATGTTCCATCACCTGTACTCACTGTCATAGTCAGTTCTACAGTTCTACCCTCATATGTTACATCACCTGTACTCACTGTCATAGTCAGTTCTACCCTCATATGTTACAACACCTGTACTCACTGTCATAGTCAGTTCTACCCTCATATGTTCCATCACCTGTACTCACTGTCATAGTCAGTTCTACCCTCATATGTTACAACACCTGTACTCACTGTCATAGTCAGTTCTACCCTCATATGTTCCATCACCTATACTCACTGTCATAGTCAGTTCTACCCTCATATGTTACATCACCTGTACTCACTGTCATAGTCAGTTCTACCCTCATATGTTCCATCACCTGTACTCACTGTCATAGTCAGTTCTACCCTCATATGTTCCATCACCTGTACTCACTGTCATAGTCAGTTCTACAGTTCTACCCTCATATGTTCCATCACCTGTACTCACTGTCATAGTCAGTTCTACCCTCATATGTTCCATCACCTGTACTCACTGTCATAGTCAGTTCTACAGTTCTACCCTCATATGTTCCATCACCTGTACTCACTGTCATAGTCAGTTCTACCCTCATATGTTACAACATCTGTACTCACTGTCATAGTCAGTTCTACCCTCATATGTTCCATCACCTGTACTCACTGTCATAGTCAGTTCTACCCTCATATGTTACATCACCTGTACTCACTGTCATAGTCAGTTCTACCCTCATATGTTACAACACCTGTACTCACTGTCATAGTCAGTTCTACCCTCATATGTTCCATCACCTGTACTCACTGTCATAGTCAGTTCTACAGTTTGAAATGATACAGTACACACATACTCTATGAGTGGTGGGGGTCAGGCGGCATATCCCTACACACACCATCAGACAGAAAAAGCTGTGAATCAAATTAAAGTTTATTTGTCACGTGCGCCAAACACAACAGGTGTAAACCTTACAGTGAAATACTGACTTACAGGCCAACAGTGACATTTTTAAGTAAATTATAGGTATTAGGTGAAAAATAGATAAGTAAAGAAATAAAAACAACAGTAAAAGGACAGTGGAAAATAAGAGTAGAGAGGCTATATACAGTAGAGAGGCTATATACAGCAGAGGCTATATACAGTAGAGAGGCTATATACAGTAGAGAGGCTATATACAGTAGAGAGGCTATATACAGTAGAGAGGCTATATACAGTAGAGAGGCTATATACAGTAGAGAAGCTATATACAGTAGAGAGGCTGTATACAGTAGAGAGGCTATATACAGTAGAGAGGCTATATACAGTAGAGAGGCTATATACAGTAGAGAGGCTATATACAGTAGAGAGGCTATATACAGTAGAGAGGCTATATACAGTAGAGAGGCTATATACAGTAGCGAGGCTATATACAGTATTGAGGCTATATACAGTAGAGAGGCTATATACAGTAGCGAGGCTATATACAGTAGAGAGGCTATATACAGTAGAGAGGCTATATACAGTAGCGAGGCTATATACAGTATTGAGGCTATATACAGTAGAGAGGCTATATACAGTAGCGAGGCTATATACAGTATTGAGGCTATATACAGTATTGAGGCTATATACAGTATTGAGGCTATATACAGTAGAGAGGCTATATACAGTAGAGAGGCTATATACAGTAGAGAGGCTATATACAGTAGCGAGGCTATATACAGTATTGAGGCTATATACAGTATTGAGGCTATATACAGTAGAGAGGCTATATACAGTAGAGAGGCTATATACAGTAGAGAGGCTATATACAGTAGAGAGGCTATATACAGTAGAGAGGCTATATACAGTAGAGAGGCTATATACAGTAGAGAGGCTATATACAGTAGTGAGGCTATATACAGTAGAGGCTATATACAGTAGAGAAGCTATATACAGTATTGAGGCTATATACAGTATTGAGGCTATATACAGGCACCGGTGAGTCGGGCTAATTGAGGTAGTATGTACATGTAGGTATAGTTAAAGTGACAATGCATATATGACAAACGGAGAGTAGCAGTAGCGTAAAATACATTCCTATCACGTTGTGTGTGTGTGACTATGTTCATGTTCTTTATTTTATATCAGTAGTCTGTCCCTTTATTTCTATCTTATCTTCTTTGTTATTTTAGAGATCCTCCACGTTGGATGTTCCAGCTCTGCTGCTGACCACTCTGGAGGAGCTCACTGAAGAACAGCTGAAGATATTTCAGTCTAACCTGACTAGTGGCAGGATGTTAGACTTTCCTCCCATCCCAGAGAGCCAGCTGGAGAACACTGACAGACAGGTCACAGTGGATCAGATGGTGGAGAGATACGACCCTGAGAGAGCTGTGAAGATCACACTTGTGAACCTGAGGTGGATGAATCTGGATGATCTGGCAGAGAAGTTAGAGCGATATCACACTAGAGGTAACATAACAACAATGTACATCAATCTATACATCACCATCACAGTTCAGTGTAGGTCTAACCAGAAATAACATTCAACTGACTTCATAATAACATTCAGCAGACCCCTCTTTTATTTATTGTGTGTATCCAGGTGATCTCATTGAGATTTAACAGAAAGCAATCATTCATTACATATTAGAAGTTAGAGAGAGATCACACTAGAGGTAACACAGCAACATGATAGATCTATCATTACACAATCGGTTCCATGATGGGATATTGGCTGTGTAGAGAGAGATCACACTAGAGGTAACACAGCAACATGATAGATCTATCATTACACGATCGGTTCCATGATGGGATATTAGCTGTGTCGAAAATCTGTCTTTCCTACTACTTACTAAAACTACATACTGTGTATTAGTAGTACTACATACCATTTAGAAGATACTGTTTAGTGACAACGAATGCAGGAAGCAGGAAATATCAGCATACTGCTCATCTATACTGTGAAGGTGTCACCTAATGCACAATTGCGTTGAAACTCTCCATTTGTTAATTTAGTTAAAGCCCCTCCCCTTATCTCATTATCAGCTGTTGACAATCACCATTCTCTTCCTCAAAGGTATGCAGTGAATTCTACTAGATGAATAAGTATGACATCCTGGCATTTAAAGGATAGTTGATTTTCTAAAGTTCACAAACTATAAAACTTCCTATTTTCGCATACCTGAAATGCCTTTAGAGAGGAAGTACAGTATGGGTATTTGGACATGGCCATTGAGTACAAGGGATTATATTCAAACAAAGATCACCCCAGATTGTTAACATTTAGTTTTAGTAATGTTATAATGTAGGATCAAAGTTAACCAGCTAATATAAATATATATATATCGCTCTCTCTCGCTCAGGGAGACCCTATGCCCCCAGGGAGTCCCTCTGGTCACTCAGGCTCTTATCACAAATCAATATTTTCATCCATAACTCCAGATTCCAGCCCTGTATTCTCCCAAGCCCTCTATCCACCCAGTGTTGTCATGGAGAAGCCTTCCAGGTTCCTTCCCTCCTCAGTACAGCACAGCTTACAGGTGAGAGGACTGGTGCACATGCACAACACGCTAACACCCTCTCATTTGAAAAAATGATCTGTCAGAGAAATTAGGATGTTTGTGTGTGTGTGGCTATATTCATGTTCTTTGTATCAGTAACCAGTGTTTCTATTCCTTCTTTAAATCTTGTCACCTTTTTCGAGACCCCAGATATTGGCTGTTCCAGCTCTGCTGCTGACCAGTCTGGAGGAACTCACTGAAGAACAGCTGAAAACATTTCAGTCTTACCTGACTAGTGGCAGGATGTTAGGCTTTCCTCCCATCCCAGAGAGCCAGCTGGAGAACACTGACAGACAGGACACAGTGGATCAGATGGTGGAGAGATATGGCCCTGAGAGAGCTGTGAAGATCACACGGAGGATCCTGAGGGGGATGAAGCGGGTAGACCAAGCAGAGAAGTTACAGAGAGATCACACTAGAGGTAATATAACAATAATGTACATCAATCTATACATCACAATCACAGTTCAGTGTAGGTCTAAGCCAGAGGAGGCTGGTTGGGGGAGTTATAGGAGGACAGGCTCCTTATAATTGCTTAAACGAAGATAACATGGTGTAGATTGATAATTGTAGATCAACAGGAAAATGTAATGAGACAACACCATTATCCCTCTTCACTTCATCTTCTATAGCTGTATCTACAACAGAAACAAAATGGTGGAGAAACTCATCAGACACTGGCAATGATGAAGAGAGAGAGAAGAAACATGTCCATCTGTCTGGACTTTCTAGAGCCTTGGACAGAGAGGCAGCAGGCAGCAAAGACACTGGAATCACAAAGGACAAATATGAGCTGGTCACGGTGAGGAGGAGAGGGGATGTTTAGGTTCACATAACCCACACCTGGTAGAAGTCATGGAGACCGATTATAGTGACAGAAAGAAAGGGTTGTCACCAAATTAAAGTTCTATCTGTTTTGTTGTTGTTTTCTTAGAAACCTACAGAGAAGAAAAGAGAAGCTCTGCTGCTGGCCACTCTGGAGGAGCTGAGCACAGACGAGCTGAAGATATTTCAGCAGGAACTGACTCTAAGCAAACAGCTTCCACCTTACCTGACTGGCTTTCCTTCCATCCCAAAAACTCAGCTGGAGAACAATGACAGACAGGTCATAGTGGATCAGATGCTGAAGAGGTACGGCCCTGAGGGAGTTGTGGAGATCACACTGAGGATCCTGAGGAGGATGAACCGGGAAGATCTGGCAGAGAAGTTCGAGAGATATCACAGTAGAGGTAACACATACAGATGATAGATTTATCATTACACACTCAGATCTGGGATATTGCGTGATAGAGATTCACACAAAGATCACCCCAGATTGTTAACATTTAGTTTTAGTAATGTTATAATGTAGGATCAAAGTTAACCAGCTAATATAAATATATATATATATCGCTCTTTCTCGCTCAGGGAGACCCTATGCCCCCAGGGAGTCCCTCTGGTCACTCAGGCTCTTATCACAAATCAATATTTTCATCCATAACTCCAGATTCCAGCCCTGTCTTCTCCCAAGCCCTCTATCCACCCAGTGTTGTCATGGAGAAGCCTTCCAGGTTCCTTCCCTCCTCAGTACAGCACAGCTTACAGGTGAGAGGACTGGTGCACATGCACAACACGCTAACACCCTCTAATTAGAAAAAATTATCTGTCAGAGAAATTAGGATGTTTGTGTGTGTGTGGCTATATTCATGTTCTTTGTATCAGTAACCAGTGTTTCTATTCCTTCTTTAAATCTTGTCACCTTTTTAGAGATCCCACATATTGACTGTTCCAGCTCTGCTGCTGACCAGTCTGGAGGAACTCACTGAAGAACAGCTGAAAACATTTCAGTCTAACCTGACTAGTGTCCAGCTGCTTGGCTTTCCTCCCATCCCAGAGAGCCAGCTGGAGGTCACTGACAGACAGAACATAGTGGATCAGATGCTGAAGAGGTACGGCCCTGAGCGAGTTGTGGAGATCACACTGAGGATCCTGAGGAGGATGAACCGGGAAGATCTGGCAGAGAAGTTCGAGAGATATCACAGTAGAGGTAACACATCCAGACGATAGATTTATCATTACACACTCAGATCTGGGATATTGAGTGATAGAGATTCACACAAAGATCCCGCACAGCCTGTTGACTGTTTCTAAACTGACTATTACACTAGCCTGTTGGTATGTTAACCAGCTAACAACACTTTAAACTCTCTCTCTCTCTCTTTACACTTTCTTTCTCTCTCTCTCTTTTTGATGACCCCTGCAGGAAAGAAAAGGAGAACAAGTGAGGAACCATCCTGGCCTGGTCTAGTTTCCAGGCGCGAAAAGATTGAGGAGCATTGTGTCCCATTGACTGGCAGAGCCCCGTTCTTCATCAAACATAAGGTGCCTGATTGTCCCTGCCCTTCTCACTGCTGCCATGGTGACCAACATGTTCACAATAGAACAAGAGGACAGGTCAGATTAATATAGAACATGTCCCTGTTATAGAAGTATGTTCTATCTATTCTGTTGATTTGAATCTAGAAAATCCCAAAGCTAGAGATGGACTTTTCAACCATCCTAGGGAGCCAACTGAAGATGGCTAACAGTCTCAACACAGAGGTATCTGTGAACACCCAGGAGAACACCCAGAGGATTGATGATGAGGAGTTGGGAAGAGAAAGGGGTAACAGCTATACAGTAACATCTTAATCTGGAACAATGATGAAGTTGAAGTTGTATAGTAAAACATGATGATTGATGTTTTTTGGTTCTCTTTAGATTCTCCTCTTTTCCTGGATCACCATCACATGGTAAAAGACCCTCACTGGAAAGAGAGAACATTTTCATTTAAAAACTATTCTTCACAATATTGGTTGAATTACAGTATCTATTGTTTCTACATTTTAGAGTTCTCCAGATGAATTTACACCTGAAATCCATGATCAGGACAACAGGGGAGAGTACCGGTAACTTGATATATTTAATGGTATCATTGGTAGTTTGTATAAAACCTTAATTCCAGGAAAATCTCACAAAATTAAATCCTTGTTTGTTCTACAGGTTCCAGTGCCCCAGTGCAGGTCTGTTCCAGTGCAGTATAACAGGCCTGGTGTTCAGGATGGAGGGAGAAGGAGAGGTGCTCTATAGGACAGTCCCCTGGGACAGGAGGCTTCTATCCCAGAGAGGCAAGAGACCTGCAGGACCTCTGTTCATGTTTAGATGCCTTAAGGGGTCTGTCAGTCAACTACACCTCCCACAGTGTGAGATCTACAATAGTGAGTAATAATATCATGAAGGGTTAATTTCACTTTTCATGTTTCAGGACTCTTCTGAAATAACATATTTTTGTTATTTGCTTATTTATTTACTAATTATTGTGTATTTTATTTTCTGCTACAGCCTCAGCAATGTTATGTTTGTCTTGTTCGTCAGAGAAAGCTCTAATTGTTATCTTTCTTTCCCAGGTGGTGGATGTGACTTCCTGTCTGTAGCCCATGTGACTGATGATGACATCATTGAGTTTATCCCTCCTCTTGAGACAACAGACACACATGTCATAATAAACATCAGTGGATTCTCTGCTTATGGTGAAGTCAAGGATGAAGACTCCCCCATCGTTCCTATAAGAGCACTTGTCTTGTTGTTCTACAAGCCCCCAGATGTTCCTAAAAAGAGGTCCATCCTGAATGTGTTGTTGCTTCCCAGAAATGTTGTCATCAGGGAGGTAAGACTATCTGAAATGTCAACTCTACTTTGGCTGAATTCAATCAAGCACACAGGACATTAAAACCATGAATTCATGTTTTGTTAATGTTATTGTTTGGACAATGTTTTCTGATTTAAACAAATAATAACATGTGATTTTGTGAAAACAAGGTGCAGGAGGAGTGGAGAAGAAGGAATGGAGACAAATACATCTATATTGAAACAAATTCTCACTGCCAACTAACTCCAAATAAAGAATACGAGCTCTTCACAGATCTTACAGATGAATATCTAATTCAACCAAAGGTGATATCTGAGCTAGAGAGAGAAGAGACATTGCTTGCATATGCAAATTATCTTATGTTGTTGTTACCTTTATATTGTTTATTAGTATGTAATTGACTGACTAACACTTTATATTTCTACCAGGATGCAGAATTTGTGGATTTTGAATTCTATGAAAACTACATCCCAACATTTCAGTTGTTCATACAAACTGTTGTTGAGCAAGTTCATCTTCTTCTGAAAGACAATGGTGGTGAAGAATCTGTCTGGGAAAGACTTGTCTGGCTTCCAGGTAACACAAAGTGATAGTAGTGGTGGTGGTAGCAATACTA